>NW_007582228.1:0-1599 GCF_000690725.1 Stegastes partitus | reverse complement strand
CATGCTGCTGCTAGTTCCAGAGCTTAGTTGGTTCAAATCTTGCACCTCCTAATAACCTGTTTGCTTTTCCATTGGAAGGAGCCAAGTTAGAGCCGCGCCACTGCATACGTAGCCGTTTACCGAACAACGCTCGCACACAGGACTCCAGACTTTTTCACCGGTGCGACCAACTTTCTCTTTTGGTTGCACTTCCCCCCTCGTCACAGGCAAAACATATGAGTCGCTGAACATTTTCTTATGGATAGACGCTACAATTTACAGATGTTCCCTGAACGCCTCACATAGCAGGCTGCGCTAGACTAAACTAGGGCGTTCTGATGTCAGATTTGTCCAAGATGAACCCAGTGATTTTGTCTTGTGCGGTCTTTTCTATAAGCGGGAAAAACAGTGCATGTAGCTGCGCTCTGTTTTCACGAAAAGACCGCATTTCTGAGCGTAAACACTGCAGTACACCGAAGTTATAAAAGTACTGTTTTCCTCCACTGTGGTGCTGCTGGTGGGACACAGTTGTACTGGATTTCAGCGCAACAGATTGTGCAGAACTTCCGTGTGTCCTGGGAGTCATTCCAGTACATCTGTGATCAGACCAGAGACGTCCTGATGAAAAACGACTTAAATGTGCTTGTGTGTCCCATTCTGAGTTTCCATTGGTTTGGGTGGTCACGATAACCCCGCCCCCAGCCCCTCAGTTCTTAGCTCTGGCCTAGCAAAGAGTTGCTAAGCACCAGTTCTGAGAACCTGGAGCCGGTGCTTCGGAGGTGGAAACACAAAGAACTGGTGCTAAGTCAGGCGCTGGCTCCGAACTAGCACTGGAACCAGCTTGGTGGAAATGGGGTATATGCCGTTGTATATAATCCACAAGTTTCTAGGGCTGGACCTGAACATCCGAATATCCAAATATTTGGTTGTTGTGGTGATAATGAGGTATCAATTTTGTGATCTGAATATATGCCCGCCACCCGTCGTTGTGTTGGTATCCAGATATGTAATTGTCCACAACTGCCCCCCCCCCCCCCCCCCCCCCCCCCCCCCCCCCCCAATCGTTGTGGTGGTATCCGGGTATATATTCGCCTGCACACGCCACCACGATCCTAAACTGGCATCAGCAGCCAAATACTGCCTGTGCTTTCTGGCCACTTCCACTCCGTTGGAGTGCGTACATCCCCTCCCCCGACCACGCCGAATATTCGGATATTTGTCATTAATTGGACCCGAATATCCGAAGCCCAGAAAGTGCTATTCGGACCAGCCCTACAAGCTTCTGTCGCTCACCAGAACCAGCGGGGCGGACGTCCACTGTCCCTGAGCCTGGTTCTGCCAGAGGTTTCTTCCCACTGTCGCTGCTCAAAGAGAATTTTTTGATTTCTTGCGTATTTATAAAACAAAGTTATCAGCTGTTGACTTTGCCCTGAGATGACTCATGTTGTGAGGCGGTGCTTTAAAAATAAAACAGAATTTAATTAAATCCTTTAAATGTAAAATAAACAGAAAAACACTTTTAAACAGCTTTGGCTTAATATAAACAAACAAACAAAAACAATCTATAGTGTAGTTTCCTGTGAGTAGCTGCAGCCTTTGCAGCGCTCCCCGCTCACCGCT
>NW_007582227.1:0-1602 GCF_000690725.1 Stegastes partitus | reverse complement strand
GCGCTTTACGGCGAAACAATGGTTCAGTTCAGCGACAGATTCGGAGCAGAGAGAGCCGAAGCTGCAGCGATTATGTGAAGATGAACAAACCCTCCATGATGCTCAGCGGGGCGACTCCAGTCCTACCGAGATCCAGCTCCTCCAAACACTAGCTCAGAGGTGTAGCTTCAACTAGCAGTCCCCAACCTTTTTTGCTCCACGGACCGGTTTTACGCAAGAAAATTTTCTGCGTACCGGTCATTGCGCACTTAACAAAAAATACTATTTTTTTCTATGAAGAAGTTTCACAAACGAATAAAATTACTTGCTAAGTATGTGTTTACTTTTTCTTCTGTCTCAGCATCGAGTCTCTCCCACTTTCCAAAGAAGCTCTCCGAAGACAGTAGTTTTTTAAAATAAATTTCGATGAGACTGACGGCTTTGTTTCTGTTAGCATGTAAACTAACAGAGTCAAGTGCAGGAAACAAGCACAGATGGAAGTGATGGGAAGACGAGCTTGTCATTTTTCAAAATAAAACACCCTGTAGACTGCGCTGGAAATAAAAATAAACAATACATTTTTTTTTTCTTTATGTGCGGCCCGATACCAAATGACCCAAAGCCCGGTACTGGTCCACGGCCCGGTGGTTGGGGACCGCTGGCTTACTCGTACCTGTCTGCAGAACGGTCACGCCCTGAATTATTTATGAATTTAAGCCTTAATGCAATTCAAACAAGTGAGTTATAGAAACATGTACTCGTCTACACTTGTCCTAAAGGAGAAAGTAAACTACAGAGTAGTGCCGGGCTGTATCATATCATACCGCTAATACCGGTGTAACGTCAGAGGATGATATGAAACTGAAATATTGTGATGAAACTTGAGTGAAACGCGCAGTGCCGTTGTTTTTGATGTTCTAATGAACATGGAGCTAGAAGCATGGTGGTGACCGGGAGGAGGAGAATGCATCGACCGACACAGTTGGGCTGGACCCAGATACCGGAGTATTTGTTCGTTGTGGTGGAGTCTGGATAGAAATCTTGAGATCCGAATATTCATCTGCCGCTACTGCCGCCACCCACTGGTGGAACCAGAACTATAACCGCTAACTAAACTGGCATCAGCAGCCAAGTACTGCCCGTGTGTCCCGCCCACTTCCACCCCGTCGGTCTGAATATTCACCCGCCACTATACACCCCATCGCGCCCAGCTGACGTGGTGGTGAGACCAAAGTAACTGGCTGCAAAGTTTTATGGTGCAAAGCAGCTCTACTGTACTTTTGTGGACCCTGTGCTTTGTTCTGATCAGGACGGGTCGGCCCGTTTCCATCCGAAATGCCTTCTGATTAAACAAACTGTCAGCAAACAGTTTACAGCGTATGCACTGCTGATGTTGGTACGTCACAGCTTTAACCCTCAGGGGGGGGTTTTAATTTATGACCCTTTGAGGGTATTAGAGGACAAAAATGTTCTCTAAGGGCAGTAAATCTGCCCCCGGTGTGTCGCTAACCTGGGAAAAAATTTGAAATTTGAATTTTATGATTTTACATGAAAAAACTTTCCTACAAAAATAATTTCATTCGGAGGAACACAGAAAAAGTTTTAGCCAAAAACTGAGCAAAA
>NW_007582226.1:0-1602 GCF_000690725.1 Stegastes partitus | reverse complement strand
AGTGAAGCCTCAAAGTGCCTTATTCAGAGGCTGGAACATTACATGTGAGCTAAAAAAAGAACTGCAGCCACTACAAAGTCCTCTCAGGCACTGTTCAACAAGTATATTGTTATCATCGTACATACAAGGCATTACATGACTGACTCATGAGGATACATTATACAGTTCTGTGTGTCTGTACTATAAAAACGAAGCCTCTTAATGTACACAACATGTTAAAGAAACAATTTGATCCTTCTTTGTGTGCATTCGGTGAACCCAGACTTTCTTATGCAGGTGCTGCATCAATAAATGATCATTAAGGTGCAAATGGAAACACGTCATCTCAAACCATCTTAGTTCCAGTTCACTAAAAGGACATTTCACTTTGTTCTGAGTCTGATTTCAGATCATGCTGATCAGATTCAGAATCAGAACTGATTCTGATTCTGATTCTGATTTCAGATCATGCTACAAGGAGAGCAGCAGAGGTGTTTAGAAGGTCTCAGAAGGAGATGGCTTTGCTGTGTGTTTCTGCATAGATGCAGGTTAGGAAGTGTTTGTACAGTTATGAGCAGATTCTAGCAGCACCGCAAACACTTTGTCCACCTTTACCACCAAAACACAACGATGACTGGTGACCTGAACCAGTTCTTTGTGTCTCAGTGGTCAAAGAAGTGACTCTCGAGCAGGAAAACCAAGAACAGCTGCAGCAGGGTGGGATGATGGACCAGACCAGTTCAGAGACCTTATGAGAGAGTCACCTAAACAATCCTGAATAGAAATCTATGGGAGAACTCCATAACGCCAAAGATGGTGGTTATATAGGAGGTTTTCCAGTGCAGGAACTCAAGGCAGACACAAGGTGGCGCAAATACTTACATGATTCTATTGCAGTGAAGGATCCACCACTGTGACCTTAACTCTAAATGCATCAAGAAGAATCGTAGTTACGGACACGACTCAGTTCTACGTAGGAAATAGAAGGATGAAGGTTTGTCACGTTAAGACTATTTGATGAATTTTACATTGAAGTTAACGATATTTGAGAGTAGAAGACATCAAGAGGGCCATAAAAAATGGCATTTGTTGTCTTCTCAGAGTTTAAGAAATCATCGTTGAGTCCCACATAGCAGTTTTTCAGAGACGCTCAGACGTATAGCTGCTTTGTTCTCCCCTAAAAATGTCCCTAAAGAGGTTCTACGGGGTCGATTCCTGCAGTCAGATAACTCACAAGATTCACACCGCCATAAAAATGGTCTGCAAGTTCATGCAGTGGAAAACAGCCTATTGACACGTGGTATCAGCATACGTAGCGTTCTCCAGCTCTAAGATCCACCACTCGCTTGTAACGTCCAGTTTCAAATGACCAAGATGGTGATGCCGGGCAAACCAGTGGGCGACGTCACGGTGACGCACGTCCATCTTTTTTATAGTCTACAATTCAGAAAACTCTGAGGATCTAGGAATCTATAAAAGGTATAAGGCTGCCAAGTGGGGACACTTCATGACGGCCATTTTGAAAAACCCTCAACTACTCTGCATAAAACAAAGAAGAAGAAAACCCAGAGCCTCAGTATGGACGCGTAATCAAAGCAGCAATGTGGATGATTTATTCGGGCT
>NW_007582225.1:0-1605 GCF_000690725.1 Stegastes partitus | reverse complement strand
GATCCACAGCCGCTCAGTTTGGTTGTACTTGATCTCGGTCTGGGCCAGAAGGAGATCGGTCTTAGAGATCAGACTGGGGAGATCAGTTTGTTTCTCTCTGCAGTGACTCAGAGCGTCCTCCCAGGACATCTTCTCCTCCACCACAGTCACATCGATGCAGTAAAAAGGGAAGGAGTATATGCCACTGGAATCATACCATTTTCCTTTAGGACCCATGAAGCCCCTGTCTTCAATGCCCATAATATTATTAGGTTGTCCGTCTTCCCAGTTCGCATATGTAATGTGCCCCCCTCCTGACCACATCCAAACAGCATCGTTGGTGGGATCTCGTTGAAGTCCGATCCATCCATGAGAAATGCTTCCACCTGCATCTTTTGGCAGCTTGTCTATCTCACTCTGGCTATCAAAATAGGAAAGATCAGTGTGATATTGTCGACAGTAAGCCTGAGCAGCATTCCAACTCAACTCCTTAGAGATATAAATGTGCTTTCGTATGTCTCCATGAACAGCAATGCAAAAAAGAATGAGAAAGGTGATTCTATCCATGATCACTGCTCTGTAGTCCAAGCTGACAATGTTTTCTGTGGCTGTTTCTTCAATGTCACTTTAATCATCCAAGGATATGAGTTTGCATGAGCTTTGTCTTGTTTACACAAACAAAACGTATTCACGGGAGGCTTAAAGGTTGAGAAACCAGGCTTTGCAGTGTACACCTCATTTGTTGAAACCGGAAGGAGTGATGTCATAAAGATATTTGGTGGATATGAATAGAAGAAGAATCCTTTTTATCTCCTTGACTCCAAATCATCACTACAGTCTTAACTGAATGTTTGTAAAGGGATGTCTGAATGTGCACCTTGCTCAATTTTCTGTGAAGTCTCACTGGCAATCTTACAGGATGGAACCAAGTAATATTTCTGGATCCCTTCAATACGGCACAAGTATGATCCACACTCAGTGTAGTCACTGGATAGGCATGCTGAAGCAACAGTAGTTTGAGTTGTTGAACTGATTTAGGGAAAACTTTCTCCATATTTCAGCACCAATATTCATCCAATAACAGTCCAGAGAGCAAAACACAAATTTCTCTTTTACTTTGCTTTACAATTTCAAATCTCTTAGGCTGCAAATTGAAAAGCACTCCGCTTTCTCTGTATCAGCCACCAGTGAAGTAACCTGTCTAATGATGTTTCAAAACTAACTTTAAAACGGAAACATTCTTACTTGCATAATAACACCACCAACACCAGTAACAAATCATGGTGAGGGATGGTGGTTAACCCTCACCTGACCATAAGGACATTTTTGTCCTTTCCATATTTGATTTTTACATTTTTTGTTTTGTTCAATTTTTATAATTGTTGTTGTAATAATGCATTTGGCATCTAATTTGCCAAAGGTATGTACTTTGGGGAGACCTTTAAAATTTCACTTTGAACTCTCATGAAGCATCACTGTGTACAACAAATTCCTTACCAGAATGTTCCCACTGAAACCCAGTATGTGTGCATCTTTGTAGTGTGGGACTATGGTGTTGACGTGCAAGTGAATGTAGCCTCATCACGATATGAGCTTTGCAGCAGTGTTTTTTATTCATTCTGCTTT
>NW_007582224.1:0-1605 GCF_000690725.1 Stegastes partitus | reverse complement strand
TAATTACGTATCTTTTTTGATCTACAACAGTTCTGATCATAACAACTAATAAATACTTATTCATTTTCAGGATTTTAACCCTTTAAATAACAGTTTGTTTACATGATATCATTGCTGTTTTTTATGAAATACTAGAAAAATGATTTAGGGCCATGTGGAAAAATCTTTATTTGATAATCAGTCTGGGCTGTGTCAGTGATTAGCACCAACACTGATTCTGATGCAAAAAAAAAAAAAAAAAAACATTCCATAGAAACTTATATTACACACACACGCACACACACACAGTTTCGATACACCCCGCACTGTGACATCCCTTCCAACACCTGAACTATTTCAGTTACAAACATTTTTGCCATTGGCCTGCAGCGCTCTATAATACAGCAGGAAGCAACAAAACAAATAAAGCCTGTATTTGCTTCATGGGTCAAATATGAAAAAAAAATAACACAATGGAGTGGAAACCTGTAAAAATGACAATTTTGAAGCCAAAGCTCCAGAATGAAAGTGCAGTAACACAGAATGCATGACTTCATGATGTGATGGCAGAGGGACCAGAAACAGCAGTTATAGTAGGTTTCAATGCGGATATTTTTGTCCTTGGGGTCCTCATTGTAACATATTTTGCGTACACAGCGTATTATTGATATAATATGGTAGCTAAATCCTGGTAAATCCTTTCAAAATCCGCATCTTTACCAAATTTTCTATCAAATGCATAAACGCAGTCAAAATGATTGAAAAATTCAGAATGAAAAGGATGTAAATGTCCTCATGGGTACATGAGGGTTAATGGAGCACAATAAGAAATATAAAAATTGCGCTAAAATAAAAAGCGCTGCTTCTGCCAACATGGCAAGACAGGAATGGTGATAGAAAACTGGTAAACAGGCGTAATATATTTAATTTACTGTTTCTTTTCAACTGGCAGTTGCCCATTAAAGTTGTTAAACTTTAAACTTCGTATATTTAAACATGATCTTGCGCTGAAGTGCATTTAGGTCTGACACTGTAATGCAGAATAATTTTTGGCCCATTCAAAGTGAAATCAATGTTACTGACTGAATATTCTTTGTAATAAATACCAGTAGAATAATTAATAATTTAATCTGTGTTCTATCAGCTACATATTTAGGGGATTTAAATACATGTAGGTTCCCATGACAAGAGGATGCATACAGTGTGCGATAGTGTAACTGCACGGCTTCATTCAGTGATATTAGTAACATACAGCTCAAAAGGTTTGCAGATAGAACATATTCCGTTAGCTGAGAATCTGTATCGTTCAGAAAGAAACGTTAGGAAACAATTTGGTTAAAGGAGACACTTCCTCCAGCCGATTTAAATCTGAAACTCTGAACATAACCTGCTCTGGACCAGGTTAACTCCACAGCATCAGTTACCATGGAGATCTGGCCATGTTTAGAGACAGCCAACTTCGTGACACTGAAAACTCTGACTTTAAGCTCAACATACCTCGCTAACCCACTAATCTCACTTCCTAGTACAGCCCTCTGGTCCCTTTTAGGTTGGTATTTGTTTGTGTGCTGGTGTTGCTGGTGTTGCTGGTGTAGATTTTTAAAGTATTTTTATTTAGCTCGTGCC
>NW_007582223.1:0-1608 GCF_000690725.1 Stegastes partitus | reverse complement strand
TGTGGACAGGGCCTAAGATTACTATGCCTTCAAACTATTTTGGAAAGCCCAGATGATGATGTCATGGCTTTGGAAGCTTTTGATAGGTTAATTGACAAGAATGACTATATATATATATATATATATATATATATACATATATACACACACATGTGTGTGTGTGTGTGTGTGTGTGTGTTTAGAAACCCTGGTTACTATCTGAGGACAGACAGCAGTATACAGTCTACAGACAGTAGGAGACAGTAGGCCTGTGGACTCTCCAAAGGAGCTACAGAGATTCACCAACATTCTATGCTTGCTCTATGTGCGCTTAGTTGTGCTCTGAGCTAAATGCAAACATGAAGATAAATACTAACTGTTAAACGTTCAGACTTTGAGGTCATTTATTATGTTCACCATTTTTAGCCCAATTTGCACAGGACAACTACCTGTGGACGTCCTATGATTAAAAAAAAAATCCCCTCTCTGCATCTGTTTCATGTGTTGCACTTGCAAGTGAAGTCTGTTTTACTTCAACCCAGTCTCACGGCAATTCATGAAATAGTCATGAAATTTAATCTATTGTTTCGTGTCCTGGGACACAATTTACCCAACTTTTTTGTGTTCCCCAGCACGAATTTCAAACCAATACATTTCATTTGGAATTATCTTTCATGTCTGGGACACGTTTTTTCCCCATTAGTCAGCGCATATGCGGTGATATTTTTGTTGTTCTTTTCTTCCGACAGTCAGGCATTAACCAGTTTTCCTGTTATGGCCCGTCCACACCAATAACGATAGAGATCACTATGAAGATGTGTGTGCCCACACTGACCAACGTTAACATTCTGTAAACATCGGCGCTGCGTATAAGCTTCATATTCATTCAAATAGAAAAGACAAGAAATATATCTAGGCAGAGGGGAGCTGTTCTGAGATCGCTTTGAAAGTGATCCCAACAATATTGTTCATAGCTATTATTGTTTATTTGTGATAAAATATAAAAGCTTTTATCGTGTTTGGGCTACATGCTCGTCATTACTTTCATTTCTCTGTTAACAAATACAACTCTGAAAAGAAGGACACATGCAGGAAAACGCCGACCGCAAGATGTACTGTGATCGCAGCAATGTATCATTTGACTATTGTAACTGAGAGGCCAGCGGTGGGGAATGTATCTGTAGCTTTGTGAAGCTTTTAGCTAGCTCGCCGAGGCTAGCTACATGAGCTACTAGCTCAGCCTTGCAGCTGCTGCTGCGACTGCTGCTTCTTCTTCTATTGATTTTGCGGTTGGCATCCAACATTCAGGTGCATTACTGCCACCTACTGTACACACAAAAACATTACAGACTCAGTAGGACAGCTCTCTTCCCGATCTACAGCAAGGCCGTGCAACAACGCTAACAGGGTTGCCTTAGTAACAAGCACAAATTTCCCCAAACACTCATCATGTAGGATATTTTCAGTCAGTTAAATTATTTATGGCAATTGATCAACAACTGGTTAATCATTGGGCTGCAGGGTGGCGCAGTGGTTAGCACTGTCACCTTGCAGCAAGAAGGTCGCCAGTTCGCGTCCCGGTGAGGACACCCAGGATCTTCCTGCGTGGAGTTTGCATGTTGGATTCAG
>NW_007582222.1:0-1609 GCF_000690725.1 Stegastes partitus | reverse complement strand
GGTAGCTGCATTATATTTTGAGGATTGTATATTTGAAGGTCATATATGTATATAAAACCAAATGTAAAAATTTCAGGTTTTTATATTGAATAGTTCCAGAAATATTGTCATTCAAACATAGCCTTAAAATGTAATTCCTAAAGACTTGCTGAAAGTGGGTCGTTGGGCAGTTTTGTTAAAAATGTATCTCAGAAAGTATTACACATATTAGTCTAAAATGTCAAAGATATCCTTATATATATGTAGACTTTATGATTAAAAAAGATTTCAGGCAAATTAGAAACAGTCGAACAGAAATTGTTGTGAAAGTTTGATGATTTCAGATGGAACGACCCTGTTGAGAATCAAACCGGGGGACTTTTACATGAGGAATCTGTTGGTTTTGTCGAGCACACAGCTGCAGTCTGATTGTATACATGAGAAACAGCATCAACAAAGCTGATGAATATCACCAGAGTAAAGCAAGAGACCACGCAGATGTGGTTTAGCAAGCGTGTCATTCTTTTGTCACTGCCAAGAAGAGATGAAAGTCGTACTTCCTCTTTATAAAACCATTAGAGAAACTTGTGAGTGAACACTGTTGCACCTGTATGGCTGTGTGTGTGAAGACCATTTTGAATTTCAGAACTTGCACATACTGAATATATAAGCCTGTATAAGTGTTTGTATATACATCTGTCAGATTGCACTGTGGAAAAAAAATCTGTAAAACAAACAAACAAACAAAAAAGAACCCTGTGAAATCTTGACAACAACAGCGCCAGAAAGGAAGTAAAGTTGTGACTCGATGATCCGACACTAAATGTAAAACCTTCTTTTATGTCGGATTGTCAAGATGGAGGTCGAGATACGAGGAGGGCTTGATGCTGGAAGGCTCATTTGTTGTTAATTATTGTTCACAGACGTTATAATAACTAGTGTGTTGTTAGAACACTACGCATCGCTGGATTTCACGCCAAATTCACCGGTGTGATTGTGCACAGCTCTGTCGGTTGACATCAAAAGTAAATACGTTCAGACAGCAGGCTGCAGTGACCCAAATCTGATTTTTTTTTGCCCCTATGTGACCTGTATCCAGTCTTTTCATGACAGTCCGAACAACACAGATCCGACTTCCATCGGGGGGGCACTTCCATCCAGGGGGAGCGCTCCGACGGGGTGGAAGTGGCCGGAACTCACAGGCAGTACTTGGCTGCTGATGCTAGTTTAGTTAGCGGTCACAGTTCTGTTTCCACCATCGGTGGTGGCGGCGGGGGAGTGGCAGATACCAAACACTGAGCAGAGGTGTGTCCTCTTCTGCGTATGCGGGACACGTTTGGGTCGTATGAAGTTCACACAGCAGATCACATACAAGTCGTATTTAACTAAAAATGTGAATGAACTCGTAAAAAAATTGTATTTCACAAAAAATTCCCACCGTGGACCCACAGTGGAGTCACTGTTTCACTGTGGAGAGCCTGTGGAGAGGTTTAGGGTGAATCAGTGATTAGCATCGTTGTCTCGCAGCAAGAAGGTTGCCGGTTCGCGTCCCGGTGAGGACACCCGGGATCTTTCTGCGTGGAGTCTCCATGTTCTCCCCGTGCAGCGTGGGTTCTCTCCGGGTTCTCCG
>NW_007582221.1:0-1611 GCF_000690725.1 Stegastes partitus | reverse complement strand
GGAGCTTTAGCATTCATTAGCCGCTCACATGTCATTTTTGTATGTGTCCTTGTGCATTTAGATTCAAATGAATCATGAATTGAATTCACAGCAAGACAGACACACTTGGTGGATGTCCATGTTATGACTCACATTAGCTCTGCTTAGTCATCTTCACTGATGACTTTTGACATGTGTTGTTGTGACTTTATGATGCTGTAATGTGCCTTTAATCCTTAAGCAGACCTTTTTAAGTGTATTTTATGTCAGATAAATTCCAGGACTGGTGTCACAAAATATTCAAATCCATACTACAAACTACCAGTTTTCCCCTTCAGACGATTAACCGTCTACAAAGAGATCCTGCAGCGTTTGCTTCATTCAGAGAGTCGTGGCTGCTTCACCATGACAACAATGCCCTGAGCATCCAACAGTTCCTGGCTGAGAAGAACATGTGCTGGAGCAACCTCCCTACTCACCCCACCTGTCTCCATGGGATTGTTTCCTCTCCCCCAAGCTCAAGGAGGTCATCAAGGGGACGCATTTTGAAGACGTGGACAAGGATCCCGGAAGAATCCTTCCAGGAGTGCATGACGGTGTGAAGGCAGGGAAAGTGACTCCAGGGGGATTACATTGAAGGGGAAAACTTGTAGTTTGGATTTGAAATCTATCTTTTGTGACACCAGTCCTGGAACTTTTCTGGCACACCTCGTATGTCTTTACCTTAAGTCACATTGCAGCTTGTAAAAATACTAATTTTACATAATTTTCTTAAACCATAGTCTGCAATCAATAATCAATTAATCTGTCACATGAATTAAGTTCAGCCAACAATTGTTCATGTGCTGATAAAGTTCATTTAAATCATACATGCCGCTAAACCACATTGGCCATTTAGTTGTTTTGGGGCACAAACTGTTCTCCCTCCTCCCCTCTGGCAGGCGATACAGAGTCCTGCAGACTAAAACCACCAGACACAGAAACAGTTTTTATCCCACTGCCATAACCCTACTGAACAGCTGAGCCACTCCAAGCCACAACTGCTATTTGCACTTCCATTTTGCACTAATGTACATGTACCTTTTTCTACTAGATGTGTAAATTCTTGTATTAATTTTGTCTTACTATCTTGTTTTATTTTTTATTAATATTTATTGTATTTTATTCTTTTCTTTCTTTAGTTATTTTACTTTATTTTTTAATTTTCCTATTTCTATTATTCTTGCAAATTCCTAGGGCGACACCAACAGCCAAAACCAAATTCCTTGTATGTTGTGTACGTACTTGGCCATTAAAGCTGATTCTGATTCTGATTCTGATTCTGATTGTCATTCAAGAGGGCAGTTCCACGTGTATATATGAGCTCTGACTGGAATCCATTCATCACCACAGAAGTCTCTGTCTTGGCGTCCCTTCCTGCTAAACCTCGACGATGCTCTCTGCTTGCCAATCCAGACCTTCCTGTATTCTGAGTAGCCGCCTCCCCAGGTTGCTACAGTATTAACAGCTAATGAAAAATACATTTTATGAAATGCACGCCCTTCGTCTTCTGCCTTATCGGTTAATAGATTTTTAATCGGTTAAATTATTAATAGAATAACGATGTATTATTACCATTCCTAGCAGCCTGTC
>NW_007582220.1:0-1611 GCF_000690725.1 Stegastes partitus | reverse complement strand
ATAAACTATAAAATGTGGATGAGCCAAAAATAATTACAGTTTAAGACACACAAACTTAGCGTTTTTCCTGTAAGACAACGAGCAGGTACCACTACCCCATTTTCCTACGGTCTAACTGCTCGCTCGTGCTAAAAGTTGTCGCGGATTTTTAAACCTACATATCTTCACAGAATCTCTCAAAATGGCACATATACCTCTTGCGCAATGTTAGCATAAGTTAAGCTCAGTTTTCATAAGCATGTATTGGCAGTTTATACCAAAAACTAACCTGTGAAATACAGGCGAAGATGAGCAGCAAGGAAGACACAGCACTCCGTTAGCCGTCCAGGTTACATCTGAGGCACAGGCGGAAACCGCCCCGCTCAGGTGGCCTGGCGCAACAGTGCGATGTCAACAGTTCCACCTATGGTGCTGCCATTATTATTGTCCCCCTGTACAGTCCATGTGATCAAGCCTATATAAAATCGCTAGGACATTAAAAAAAAATGAAAAATGAAATGACATTACTCCAAATGTGGTCACCATTTTTGGGTGTGCCACACACTCCCCGACAAACAGAAGTGGCTCCTGACACTTAACATTAACAATCTCAAACCACTCTTAACTCTTAACAATACAAATTCAACACAGAATACATTACAATTACATTAATACCTTAGTACACTCAAGATCTTAAAGCCTGCATTAACTCATTAGTTGTGAGGAACTCTTTTGGCTATCTATAAACCATTTAATAACAGCATATAGGATAAGTGACTGGTCGGTATGTGGTAGGGCTGGCGTGTGTGTATGGGAATAGATCATAAGAATGAGGTTGTGGGTACTGGTACAGGTAGAAGGCTGGCTGTGTCTCTATGGCACTAACAAGGATTCGTGGCTGGTAAGTCGGCTGACCCAGGGAGGAATAAGTCAACATCTTTCCAGGCCGCCTGTCTCTGGTAGACCTCCTCACTGTGAACTGGGTGTCAACACCTCTATCTAAATCACTGGCCTGTAACAACACTTCTTCCTCGCTGTACTGAGGTTCCTCAGTGGGTGACATCACCTCATTCTCAGCTTCTTGCTCCACTTCATCCACTCTTTCCACTGTAGACTCAAATCCAGCCTGAATGGATTCTTCCAGGTGAGCTTCACTCAGCTCAGGAATGACAGATGGCTGACTGTTGGTGTTTTGAGGAGGCACACCCTTATCAACTGTTAACAGCACCCTAGGTACCCGCAGCCAGTAACGAGGTGCTTCCTCGTCTTCATCAGAATCACTTGTGTCACCATCTCGTGTCTGTTCAGCAGTTTGCAATGGTTGTGCTGACCTTACATTCCTCTTTTGTGACTTAGCTGGTGTGGCCAAATTTGGCGGATCTACAGGCAAGTCATTTACTTGGAGTAATAGGTTCCGATGGAGAGTGCGACGGGGCCGACTCCCGTTCTCAGGGCTGACCTTATAAACTGGGTTATCACCAAGCTGCTCTTCAACAATGTAGATTGTCTTTTCCCAGTAGGGTTTTAATTTGCATGGACCTCCTCTTTCAGCAACGTTACGAACCAGAACCCTGTCCCCTGGCTGAAGGATTACACCTTTGTTTCGTTTGTCATAATAGTGTTTTCCTTTTG
>NW_007582219.1:0-1612 GCF_000690725.1 Stegastes partitus | reverse complement strand
AGTTTCAAACCAATTTGATGTTATTTGAAGGGAAGTGTGCTCTGCCAGTGTGTGTTCTGTTCGTGGTTGTAGGAGTTGAGAAATGAGTGGTTCTTTGCTTTAAAAAAAATCTTTTAAATTTGTCCAAAGTCAAAGTAGTCTCCTTGTGCAGCGATACTCTGAACCCAGTGCTCCAGCAACGCTTGTGATGCTCCGTGAAAGTCCTGCCTGTCGAGCACCATCTATTTTCTGTTTACGTTCTGACATCCTGCATCTCAGCATGGTGCTCCAGCTGCAGTATGTCAGACAGAAAAACCCTGCAGAGGATAGCTAGAGGAGCTGAGAGGTCATCAGAGTTTCTCTCACAGCTGTCCAAGAACCTTTCCAGAGCCGCTGCAGGAGCAGAACACTGAATATCGTCAGGGACACCTTACACCTTCTCCATGAAACGTTTCCGGAGCATTACAGGAAGAACCTCCAGACTGATCAACAGCTTCATTCCACAAGCTGTCAGGATGCTGAACTGCTGATCCAGATATGCAAACACTTGCTTATTTAAATCGCTGTAGGTTACTGGATCCTGAAGAAACGCTCTCTCTTCTTGCCGTTGCTACTGTGCAAAATGACGATGAACCTGATTTGATTTATGATGAGCGCTGAAACTCCTAAAGTGTTGAAAAATAGCATTTCTTCAAGCTGAATTTAATTTTGGGCAAAGAGATGAAGTCACAGGATGCCAGATCTGGTGAGTAGGGTTGGTGGACAGCAATGATTCTGTTGTTGTGGCCAAAACACCTGATTGTAATCACTGGCCATTACACCATAGTTCAAGTTGTTGGCACTGCATGTTCTCCCTCAAACACCTCTAGGTGTTACAGTCTGAAAGTGTGAGACTGGGGGATTAACAACTATTTGACTGTTGAAGAAAATAACGAGTATTGTCCTGACTTGATGTACCTTCTTCTATTTTTACAGACTACAACTGTGTAGCTATTAAAGCTGTTGTCTCTTCTGCTGGTGGTAGTTGCAGACCCACCTCTCATCACCAGTGATGAACGCTGGATCAACGTTTGCTGCTGACTGGAGAAATCACAAATATGCACATAACAGTAGTCATGAAAAGATGTTTAGCACAGGTCCCACTGTTGATAAGTGACCTTGACTCATTCATACATTTGCACCAAGAATAGTCTGAACTTTTTCATCAACCTTGTATTTTGTCAGAAAAAGGAACAAGCTCACAAAGAGACAGGGTGTGTTTTTGTTTGTTTTGATTTTATTCTGAAGGAAGTTTGTGCCATTTATCAACATATCAACTAAAACAATGTAAAGGAAACTTGTGGGATTGTCTTACAAACAAGCAAAAGACGTGTTTCCATTTAATTTTATTTGCCAAAATACATCCTGTAAATGTTTGATAAGTATGTCATCTTCCATGTAGGATGTCTAAAAAGCAGAACTGTCTACTATATTCATTCATTCATACATGTTTGTGTACTGACACACCACAGAAACGATGATCCCCGTTTCAACCATTGTTTCTTAACACTACTAGTGGTCAAAAAATCAAGAGGGCACCTTTACGCTGGGTAACCCCTTGCATTTGTTAAATCAAATTAATAAATCCTTAAAA
>NW_007582218.1:0-1612 GCF_000690725.1 Stegastes partitus | reverse complement strand
GAGTCAAACTGCTGTCCCAGTGCTAGCAGTGTAAGAAGCAGACTGTTGATGAGGTATAAGGAGGCAAGTGAAACCGGCATCTTGGTGGGAACCCTTGGGTTGGGCTGGAGGCCGACAATGGACGGGACGAAGGCCCTTGGGCGGTTGGGCTGGAGGCCGGCAACGGACAAGACGGGGACTCTCGGGTGGTTGGCCTGGAGCTCGGCGATGGACGCGACGGAGACTCTCAAGCGGTTGGACTGAAGGCCGGCAACGAAGGAGACGGGACCCCTCGAGTGGCCAGACAGGATGGAACCCCTCTGGAGGCTGGATTGGGAACCAGCTATGAAGGAGGCTGGCAACGAAGGAAGCAGGATCCTTCAAGAGGTCGGACTGGAATCTGGCAATGGCGGAGCCCCTCTTGCGGCTGCGCCGGGATCTGGCGATGTAGGAGACAGGGCCCTTCTGGAGGCCTGACTGGAAACTGCTTTGCGCTTTAACGTGGCGAGAATTGTGTCATTCGCGCAAATGATGCGATTGAGTGACTTATTTGCACCACGGGGTATGTACTCGCGTCTAATCGCGTCGTGATTTTACTATGATTTTACTGACCGACCTTTCCCCCCACAGCTAGCCCAACCTGCTCCACGCTGCAGGGGAAAGGTGCAGCGATGCGGATCCCGGGTGAACTGCTTTAGCTCTGCCATGACTGCTGCCAGGTGAGTTGATATCCCATGGCCAGACGTGACTGTAGCAGTGGAGCTGGGAACAGGTTGTAGTAGGGTAGGTTGTTGATGAATAGGATGAACCACATCTAGCTACCCGGGCGGCACTCTGGAGAGCATGCTGATGTCATGGTTGGGTGCACAGCATGGTGTCTAACGGAGAGAGGATTGTTTTGGTTTATCACGTGTTCTAGGAGTTTGTCAGATGCTGCAGTAGTTTAACTGTGTCGTCAGCAAAGTGACACTTTCTCTTAAGCTCTCTGAAGACCAAAGGTGATCTGGTCAGCGATTTCATAGAGGGTACATCGACAGGAGAACTGTCCAGAATGTGGGAGCATGATGAGTGTTTTTGGGTGCATTGAGAGATTGAGTCAGCTTCTCTGCAGGCTTGACAACTTCAGGCATTGACGATGTCATTGTCAGCATCTGCCGGATGGAGGATTGTTGTGGTCATGTGATCTAAGCTCTGGCAGTTTCTAAGAAGTTGGAATAGTTTAACGTTGCTTTTAGTACAGTGACAGATAAAATCTTTCTCTTACTGCTTTCTGAAGACCCACAATGGTTTGGTTGGAGATTTACTGTGGAGGAACAATGCTGTAGGATCTGTCAGGAGTTTGGAAAGGTGCCGGGATCTTTTCCAGATGCGGCTTCTTTGGACGCTTGCCTGCTTTGGAAATCAGTGCTGCAGCAAGTGGAAGTTGAGGAGGAGTTTTTGTCTTCTCTGAGAAGACCATCCCTGGTTGTCGCTGGGATTGGATGAGGAGTCTGATGCGGCTGGAGAATGAAGAGAGGAGTTCAGCTCTCGTCTCCTCATCTCTGGGGCCTTGTCATGAATTCAGCTGAACTGATGGAGAAGATCTGGAGCAGGTTGGCTGTTCCCTCACAAAGCGTTGATTGATGAACGGTTC
>NW_007582217.1:0-1613 GCF_000690725.1 Stegastes partitus | reverse complement strand
CCTGGACAGGTCACCAGTCTATCACAGGGCTACACTTAGAGACAGACAACCAAGCACACTCACATTCACACCTACGGACAATTTAGAATCACCAGGGGCCTCATGTACAAAGGGTGCAAAAACTTGCCGTACGCACTTTTCCACTCTCACATTCAAATGTATCAAGAGTGAAATGATCATGGAAATGTGCGGTCCTCCATGCCAACTTCTTGACTGGCGTACACACGTTTCTATTGCTTCTGAGCCTTTGGCGACACATAGAGGTGATGCTGGGAAACTGTCAATAATGTGAAAAAGGTCATTCCTCAAAGTGATGTGCACATCAGAGATACACAGATGAACAATGAACACACCCAGGTGTTTGCGACCAGATGAGTGAACATAAAAGTGTGCGTAAAATGGTGCAGAAGATACCGTTAACAACAATGGCAGCTTTGGCACCGTTGGAGGATACTGCCAATGGAGCAGTGTGAAGAGAACGGGCTTTTGGAGACCTCAGGACGACGACTGGCTCATCAGTCGCTTTACGTTCCCGAGGGCAATCGTCTGAGAACTGTGCACAGACCTGTGGCCAGTATTGGAGCACAACACGCCCAGGAGCCATGCCCTACCTGCGCTGACACAGGTGCTGGCCACACTGGGCTTCCTGGCCACAGGGTCATTTCAGACGGAGCTGGCCGACCGATCGGGACTGTGCCAGTCGACAGTGAGCAAAGCCATGCCAGCCATGTGGGACGGAACCATCTGAATGTCAGTCAGGTACATCAAATTCCCACACTACAGTTGAACAGGATGACATAAAAGTGTAATTTGCAGAGAGAGCCGGTTTTCCTGATGTAATCGGAGCTATCGACTGCACACATGTTGCTATAAAGGCAGCATCACAAGATGAATTTCTTTATGTAAACAGGAAGCATTTTCATTCCATCAATGTACAGATCATCTGTGATACGCAAATACATTTAAGTAACATAGTTGTGAGGCGGCCTGGATCAACACACGACTCATTCTGACCAACAGCATGGTTGGGAACAGACTACAAGCTGGCATGGTGCAGGATGGACTTCTTAGTGAGTAAATCATTTAATTGTCCGAATATTATTCACCCCGACACGCGTTAAGCATGTGTGCCCCAAACGGGCATCAGCAGCTGGCTGTTGCGGCGGACCGGAAGATGGGTCTGTGATACGAGGCTGGGACTGTGTCTCACAGTCTTCTCCTGCCTCATTGTCTGTTGGAAAACAATAAATTGAGTAATCTGACATGAGACAAAGTCTTTGATATCCTGGCATGATTGCGCATGAACCTGTATCTTGTTTTCGGACTGTGTGGGAGGAAGCCAAAGAACTTGAAGAGAACCCACGCTGCACGGGGAGAACATGCAAACTCCATGCAGAAGGATCCCGGTGTCCCCACCAAGATGTCAAGATGTGAACCGGCGACCTTCATGCTGTGAGGCAATGGTGCTAACCAACTGCGCCACCCTACAGCCCAAAAACAAATGTACGGTTTCAGTTGTTCTGTAATATATATTTTTTTTGTTTGTGTGTGTGTGTGTGTGTGTGTGTGTGTGTGTGTGTGTGTGTGTGTGTGTGTGTGTGTGTGTGTGTGTG
>NW_007582216.1:0-1616 GCF_000690725.1 Stegastes partitus | reverse complement strand
AACACTTTGGAACAGACTGGGTCCACATGCATCCATCGATTATCTAAACACCGCTTTATCCTGCAGAGCAGAGGTCTCAAACTCAACTTACCCCGGGGGGCGGCTGGAGGTAGAGTCTGGGTGAGGCTGGGCCGCATCACGTATTCCACAAAAAGTACAACCGATCCAATCTTCTCAGTCTTTATTAATGACAGTTGTGAACATGAAAGGTTCTTCAGAACATCGGCTCCTCTTACCTACTCCTACCTACACTTCCTCTCACACAGCTGAGCCACATCTGGCTTGAGGGAGGAAGCAATTGGCTTGAAGATGCTCATCAGTAGGTTTGGACCTGCACTTTGACTTATTAAAGTTCATGATGGAGAAGTTCATGATGGGTGACAGGATGTATGTTCCCTCCACTGCTCCTGAATCACGTTTCAAGTGACTAGCGTTGCTGATTCGTGTTGCTGTCACGAGCCTGAGATATGGTGGCTCACAAGGGATAAAAAATAGAAAACGTCCAGGGTGACGACTCACATAGGTACATGTGAGAAAAATGCTTTAAACTTCAATGTCAAGTAGGGGGCCACAAAATATCATCCTGTGGGCCTCAATTGGTCCACGAGCCGCGAGTTTGAGACCCCTGCTGTAGAGGGTGGTGGGGGTGCCAGACCCTGTCCCAGCTGGGTCCATTTATATTTAGTGTAAATATATGTTCAACTGGTCCTTAGAAAACATTGTTTAGTGTAGTAGTTAAAGTACACAGAAGACTGAAGCTTGTTTAATCAGAGGTGTTTTCATTATAGGTTGTCTGGATGCGCTAGAGCCAAAATAAATGTGCACATCAGCCACACCTCCCTTCACCGTCATGTACGGCCAAACGAGAGTGAACATAAAAACAGTGCAGCCACAACCATGAGCCCACATCAGGAATAAGATGCGCTGAACAGTACGTTGTTGTCAACCTGAATCATGCTCCCTTCACTTCACCAGTCGCTCTTCCCTCGTGTCCGATTCGCTCCGTGTGCCGTAGACGGAGTGGACTCGTGGAAACAGACACACAAAGACTGGAGCTGGACAGAACCTCTCACTTGAACTAAATAACATAAATAAAACACTTTGTTTGACAGTTCCTCTTTGGCTGTCATGACGTCGACTAAACACTCCAGACTTCACTTTTTGCTTTTTCCTCTGCAGCGTGGGAGGTCACGCTCAGGCTGTTTAGAAGCAGGGAAGGCCAACAGTCTTAAAGGGAGGAGCTCACGTGCACTAGCATGCACACGTGGCTGCACTCATAGAACATAGAGACATAGAACAGAGATGCTCCGACAGCAACAACAAAGCAGAGGGAGTTCATTGCTCCACTGCGTCTGAACCATAGACTGTATAAAAGATGGACGTAGCAACCAGCCCTGACCAATGAAGCCAACCCAGAACCTACGTCCGCTAGCTGCTGGCTCCAAAAAGCCCTGGATCACAAAATACTGCATTCCTCCAGCTCAGACTTTTTTCTTATTAGTTTTCATGGTCAAATCCAGAGACCAGGTGGCCAATCTGAAAATAAATCGATACTGAATTTTTAAAAAATCGTCAACATTTTGCGGGGCAAGGGGCGTGGCTGGTTTGATTGACAG
>NW_007582215.1:0-1617 GCF_000690725.1 Stegastes partitus | reverse complement strand
GAAGGCAGGGGACACCCTGGACAGGTCACCAGTCTATCACAGGGCTACACTTAGAGACAGAAAACCAAGCACACTCACATTCACACCTACAGACAATTTAGAATCACCAATTAACCTCAAACGTGTTTTTGGACTTGTGGGAGAAACCCGGTGAGAACCCACGCTGCACAGGGAGAACATGCAAACTCCAAGCAGAAAGATCCCTAACCAGGACAGGAACTGGGGGATCTTCTAGCTGCAAGGTGATAGTGCTAACCACTGAGCCACCATGCAGCCCGAGAATGAACATGTTCAGCTAATTTTGCGACAGTCTGCTTATTACACGGTATGATATCTTGCATGGAGAGCTGATATGTAGACCTGTGGGTGGTGGTAAATCTCATATTGGGTCCAAAATGGAAATGGTTCAACCTGATAAGCATGAATTTGATCAGTAAGTCATTGCAGTCAGCACAGGAGTGTTTGATATTTCTGAAAAGATATCAATTATTCTTGCCTGATGGTGGCACTGAAAGAAATTTTTGGGGTTTAATAAAAACATTTGTTTCAACCTTGTGGGGACCACAAGTCTCTACACAAGGTTTCTTGGTAGTCAGGTCAGTTGTTCTTGAAATATCTTGTTCTGGACCAAACTCAAGCTGCTGGACAGAAAGACCAATCCACCCACTCACATTGCTATCTGTATGCATGTGTTTACCTTTTTTGTTTTATTTTGTTTTTACCATGTTAACATCAGAATCAGAAATACTTTATTGATCCCCTAGAGGAAATTGCTTTCAGTTGCAGCTGCTCCCAGTCAAAAGTCTTGAAGAAGTAGGAAATAAAGATATGTAATAAAATAAAAAGTATTATTATGAAAATAAATAAAAATATAACCCAAAATAAAAATACATTATTGCTGTTGTAAGTGTATATACAATGTAATAAAAATAGTACTACTATTTGGGTTATTGCATATAGAATGGTAATTGCACAATATTAAACAGTCCAAAGTCCACGGTAAACCTTTTTACTCAGAGTGTCTGACACTCAGAGTGAAGAGATGTATAGTCTGATGGCCTTATGATGCCTTTTGCATGCTGGAAGACATGTCATAAACACAAGAGGAGGTCATTGCAAAGACTGTATATTTCTACCTTGAAACTGCAATGTACCAACGATACTGTCAATCATAGGTGAGCTGGTGTGCTCTAGCTGCAGCTACCATGGAGGGGTGGCTGGAGAGAGTCATGGTGTTCATAGACCTGCACATTCTAAAGGAAGCAGCAGTGTATAGTTGCATCTAAGCTATTTTAAAGTATAACAGTGTTCTTTTCATGGAACAAACTTCTTAATATGTATGTATGTACCTTTGACACACATAAGTGAGTTTTGTAGGAAAAAACTTTGCGGCTGGAGAGGACAAGTTGCAGTGACATGTTTCTGCTCTCAGAATTGTGTGTCACACTGCTTTTTTTGTGGCCTGTAGGACCCGTACAACATGGAGCGAGTGTTTTGGTTGCTGCTTGGCAGAAACGGACCGTCAGTGAAAATCATGATGGAGGAATTTCAACATTTACATAAACACTCTCTGCCTGAAAACCACCGCAAACTGGTACCAGTCATTCAGCATTCACT
>NW_007582214.1:0-1618 GCF_000690725.1 Stegastes partitus | reverse complement strand
AAAAAAAAAAAAAGACCTGCTGCAGGTTGTACTCAAAGATATCCAAGTTTAACTCGTGGGTAAACTTGCTTCTTGGAACCGCTCCCTGATAACGGCAATAAAGCAGCTTGAATACAAACACAGAATGTTTCGACACAGAGAGATAGATTCACACAGAAAGCCTGCAGATCTCCTGAATGCATTAATGAGCCACAAAGAGAGAGGCGAAAGCTGACGCTAATTTCGGCACCATTCTCCACGACAGTCTTTTGCATTAGTTGATTTACAGACAAGAATATTCCAAAATCGTTCTTTTTTTTTCCGTCTCCATACAGAATGCAACGCGATATCTGCCACCACAGCATTTTTGTGCAACATCAGCTTCTGCAGAAACAGCGCATATGCAAAAGCAATATAGCATTTAGTATTTATAAAGCAGATAAAAGTCATGAATCGGCTTATTTCTGTCAGTTTAAACGGCCCCGTAAGCTACTAATCACACCGGACCAAACAAAGCCAGAGGTGCATGTTGGATTAAGCGGAGGAGTTGCAGTTTGTTCCCCATGAATTCAACTTTTCATTTCTAAGCGGAGGAATTCGCTGCTAACCAAACAGTTACACAGTCCCAACGTTGGGAGAAGATTTTAGCGAGGACCTACATCCATTGTACGATTGTCCTCTACATGGGTAAGACAAAAGAAAGTTATCAGCCGAGTCTTTAAATAGTAGGAGCCATGGGATGCGTGGACACAATCAGGCTGTCCCATACACCAGAGAGAGGAAAGAGGGATGGAGAGAATTCACTCTACTCTCCAAAGGTTTGGAATCAAGGACAAAGACAAATCTAATAAATTCTATTTAGAGACGGCTCAAAATATAGAATAATTATGTCTGCCATATTTGCAGCTCAAATCAATCAACAATATGGCAAGAATGAGGCCACCGAGTCCAGTCAATCCACCGAAGGGCTCAGGTTATTATAAGTACTAATTAGATAGTCGACCAAAGACGTTTGAATACAATCGCTTATTTTCTCCTGATTCCACATTCAAAAAAAAATTATAGCCCTGAGAGCTCAGGGATGTTTTCTTTATGCAGTTTAACAAATACATCTTTTTTTTTTTTTTTTTTCCCTTTTTTACACTTGTCTTTTACAAGTTAAAGCATAAAACAGACTAGCTTGTCTCTAGTTTTACAAACTTCATCCATCCTTTCTTTACTCGCTGAAACCTTCACCAGGGGAAAAAAAAAAAAAAATGGCGAAGTTACAATGCACAGCCTTTCAGACTCTTTTCTTTTCATCATCCTCTTTCTTTTCAGAGAGAACAAAAACAGGCAGGAACAGAGGAGGAGAACGACAGAAAAGACCTTGAAGAGAAAGACAAGATAATTGAACATTCATCATCACACTATTTTTCTTCTTTTCTTCCTTTTCCTTCACTGACGCTTCTTCACAGAGTACGGATGTGCGGTGTGATTGTAATTTGACAGCATTCACCTTCCCATCACGGAGTATTGACAGAAATCAAAATCTGCAAAGGCCATGATAGGCCGATATTGCTTGCATCAGGGAAACAGTACCTGAGCGACGGGAGGGGGGAGGAAAGATCAATGGAGACATCATTTAAAAAAAAAAAAA
>NW_007582213.1:0-1618 GCF_000690725.1 Stegastes partitus | reverse complement strand
AAACTCCTGTCCCTTAACGCTTATCCTTTGGGTTGCCATGGTGATGATAGATGCTGCAGCCCCTGCAGGAGACAACAAAAGTGAACGTTTTGAGTGTCTTATCTATCCCAGACGTTCATTTCGTTGCCGTTGTGTTGTGGCTTATTTTGTGGTGTTGCGGCTTTTTTTGTGGTGTTGCAGCTAATTGTTTGGTGTTGCGGCTAATTTTGTGGTGTTACGGCTAATTGTTTTGTGTTGCGGCTAATTTTGTGGTGTTACGGCTAATTGTTTTGTGTTGCGGCTAATTTTGTGGTGTGTAGTTTTGTGACGAAGACCCTGCTCATCATGTCCTCAAGCTCCTTGTGGTCAGTGGAAATGCAGCACAGGAAGGCCTCGCTCTGGCTGAACTGGCAGAACATTTATTATGAGCAGTGCTGGAGTTGAGGGGGGATTACTTTCCATAAATCAACCATTCTCTCACCAAATGCGTAATCTCTAGACGTAGTGATAACAACACAGCTAATGATGCTAGGTTGCTAACGATGCTAGCGGTCATGTTTGGCTTCTCAATGGGGTTTAGTTTTGCTTTTATCAGTCTGGGCTGAGCACAATAACGTTTGTCTGAGATTCTCCAGATTATATAAACAAGCAAACACACTACATTCTCGTGTATAAAGGATTTGTGAGGAAACTGACATCCCTGCTTTTGATGAACTTTCAAAGCTGTAGACTCAAAGCACACATACTCAAACAGATGAGGACTGAAATATTGTTTCGAGTTATTAGTGCTGTTGTTTGAAAGTATTTCGTATTTATAAACGCCTTGTTAAGAATTGAATTTAATTAAAAGTAGTCCAGGCTAAAAATGCAACAAATCCATGTTAGAATAGTGGTGTAGGTAGAAGATGAATTATGTAAACATTACCTAAATATTACTCAAAATAAAGTAACGAAAAACTAGTTAACTAATCATGAAAATGAAGCACCTTTATCTGGGTTTTGTAAGTAGATGCAAAGGTGTTTTGAGTACAATTTACTATCAAAGACTTAGTGCATTTTGCATTGAAAAGAAATGTGCCAGTAATGTTTACTTGATTGTTTGTTTTTGTTTTGTTTTTTTTTTATTCTTGCTGACACGTAAACTTTACTTGACATTTTTCTGAGTAAAAATTACTCAGAATGTCTGTGTGGAAATTGTTACCTGTCTGTTTTCAGGTAAATGGCACTCAACATGTTTTCAGTGTACAACCTAATTTTCATAGTGAACTCTTTTTGGAGGATTTCGTCAGTTGAGTTCTTTCCAATTTCTGATAGGGTTTCATTTCCAGGGTTGTGGTCATTGTCAGTCAGTGAGGTTCCCAAGTCAGTCCAAACCTCAGTCAGTGTTCTCTCTGTAGGGTCTTAAGTCAGCGTACAGTGTGTCTTATGGATCCGGTTGCTCATCCCATCTTCTCTCAACCATACCTTTACCTTTTAAAAGAAAACAACAAACATTCTCAATCCACTAAAAACCTCTTTACCTTCTTAACTACTTTCTCTGCCGTCCCTCTTCTGCATCAGGCCTGCCTCTGTGTGTTTGCTCTTAGCTTGTCTCACACTCCAAACAAGGTCAAATCCCTCTGTGTTGGTGGAGAAGTGA
>NW_007582212.1:0-1620 GCF_000690725.1 Stegastes partitus | reverse complement strand
TATCTTAATGGCATTATTTTTGACAGGATCCTCACTTTACATTCAGAGACTACAGTGTTTCCACATTAGTGTAGTTACAGTTAAATGGGCAACAACATTAAAACTCTGCTTACATATCAATACGTATATAACAACAAGGATAACGGTGCATTAATGTGATGTGTGACACAGATAACAAAATAACGAGGGACAACAATGAAGAAATGGCTGCCACACAAAAAACTATTTTTCAAATGCATTAAAAAAAAAAAAAAAAAAAAATACAATGTAATGGGAAAAATACTGCATGAAGAATGTCAAAGCAAGTTTCATGAAGTTTCATTAAAGCTGAGTGGAAAGGTTACAGGCCCAATGAGAGGAAATGTGTTTTCATAACATCGAGGTAAAAGATTAGTGACCGTACAGGAGCAAGAAGAAGTTGTTCATATCAAGAAAATTATAGGAAACACAGCCTTGATGCATCCAATGTGATTAGACTTTTGATGTCTGTGGATGAGTGCACCCTGTACCCCCAACTTATGATTATCAAGCACGAGATTGTTATACTCCCATTGCAGCGAAGGCCACGCCTGTACATGTAAAAGAATACTACGCTGCCTGCACTCATGTGTACTCTCCTGCAGACTGCTTGCACTCTGTATGACTGGTACCTTCAAAGCTTTGAATAAAACAAGACAAAGACAACTCGGACTACTGGACTTTATTAAGATCATAGAAAATTTCCACAACAACAAAACTGTTAATTTCATTGAAATATCCACAATGTCGCTCTGTTTTTTTAAAATTTATTTCATCTTTTAATTTCCTTTCTTGTTACCCTAAAATATTACTAATGTAACATGATGTTTTCCATATGCACTTCATGAGTTACTGGATCATTTCCACTGAAAAATGAGAAACAAATAAGACAAGGTCGAGAAAAAATTTTAAATCTTCTTTCTACAACTCTAGTTAGAAAATGCAGCTTTATTTAAATGAAACGATGACGAGACAAAGACGAGAACAGGGTGTGTTTCGGACAGCTATGGATGGATGTGTGACCCTGTCCTCAAAAATGTCTGTAAACATCCTTGAGCCCCTCAGGAGCAGTGGGACGTTCTATAGGCCAAATCTGACAACCTCCTTACCTCTATACATAACAGATGAGTGACTTGTTACTGACTTGTGATCCCTTATTGTTTCAAATATAACGTATACTTTGTTGGTTCATGATGTCCAATCTATTGTAGAGATGATGTGTGTTGAAGCAACTGATGCCTATAGGATATAACTGAATAAGATAAAGCATGCTGTATTATTTTTTTGGGGTTTTTTTTTTACTATCGACATGACAGTCACACGGAAAGGTATCCACTAGCTTGAATAAAAAATTTAAAAAAAATAAAAAAAAATTCTGTCTTATGTTAAAATGTCAGAGTAGGACTTGGGGGGAAGATGTACCCCCCTAAAGTGGGGTAATGCTAATGGTAGCATTAGCTAGCAAAGAATTCTTTTCTACTGTCAGCTAAACATCCCTGTTGATTAGATATTAATTGTATGTCATGAATTTAATTACCAGTGGTAATAAAGCAATGTTGCATGTTGCAGTTAAAGTCAGAGAAACATGATAATTTGAGAATA
>NW_007582211.1:0-1621 GCF_000690725.1 Stegastes partitus | reverse complement strand
GGCACATTGAATGGGATGGCAAAAACCTGACGCTCCAAAATGATAATCCACAAACTGATGGGTAATGTCACAGTGGCTATGTCCATCTTTATAACATAAAAAGAACATTCCCTTAAAAAACAAAACAAAAAAACTGCCAAAAAACTGTGAAAACCTGGCAGCAAGAGTGCCAGGAGAAAAAGGTATTTTAAAAAAACCCCTGTAGAATGCTGTAATGTTCAAAGACTGTCAACAACAACAACAGCAAAAAAAATGCAAATATCTATAAAATAATGTTTCCTAAGTGGTTTCAAATCCAATAATACCATGTAAACCATTTTACAGCCCCATGTTGTAAAAGAACACATTACTATGTGTAAAAAGACAGATTTTTGGTGAACACTAATGCTTTTTGCTTATTAGACATTGTCTATAATTTAACAAAACTGCAAGTAACAGCAGAAAAAAAAATCAAACCTTAATGTACATATTTTCCCTTTTCCAATAACAGCAAATATCTGCAAATTAATTTTGTTTTTATATACATTAAATACAGTAAAGTGTACTATTAAATATTACACTACAAAATAAACATTGTAGAAAAATTAATGACTATTTCTGCAAGAAAAGATTTTTGATGGTCATTACAGTTTTGCACTGTTCATTTGCAGTTCTCGTGTTATTACTGTGAAATAAAAACTTTATACTGTAGTTTTACTAGCTATTACTTGGGGCAAGAAATTTGGGACAGACATTTATAGTCTTGGAGTTACTGAGGATCAGTTGCTTCCTGAAACGAGGGAATTTAAGTATCTCGGGATCTCGTTCACAAGTAATGATAAAATGGAGATGGACAGGCGGCTCGGTGCGACATCAGCAGTAATGCGGGCGCTGTGTCGGATCGTCATGGTGAAGAGAGAGCTGAGCCACAAGGCGAAGCTCTCGATCTACCAGTCCATCTACGTCCCAACCCTCACCTATGATCACGAGCTTTGGGTCATGACTGAAAGAACAAGATCGCGGATACAGGCGGCCCAAATGAGCTTCCTCCACAGGCTGGCTGGGCTCAGCTTTAGAGATAGGGTGAGGAGCTCGGACATCCGGAGGGAGCTCGTAGAGCCGCTGCTTCTGCATGTTGAAAGGAGCCAGTTGTTGTGGTATGGACACCTGATTTGGATGCCTCTGGAGAGGCTTCCTCTGGAGGTCTTCCAAACCTGGGAGGAGACCCTGGGGCAGCCCTGAACCCGCTGGAGAGATTATATCTCTCGGCTGGCGTGGGAACGCCTCGGGATCCCCCAGGAAAGAGCTGGAAAGCATCACTGAGGGGAGGGAGGTCTGGGACGACCTGCTCCGCCTACGGCCCCTATGTCCTGACCCCGGTTAAGCGGAAGAAAATGGATGGATGCATTCATAGTCCCCAGAGGATGAATTGTAATAGCTTAGATCATCACTTTACTTACAGGCCCCTGTGACCCTAGTAAGGATTAAGCGATGTATAGATGATGGATGGATTGATCACTTTACTTCCCTTGTATCGTCATTCAGAAAGTGCAAAGTGCAGCCTCACAGAGCGTGACTGCAAACTGAG
This sequence comes from Stegastes partitus, assembly GCF_000690725.1. Lineage (NCBI taxonomy): Eukaryota > Metazoa > Chordata > Actinopteri > Pomacentridae > Stegastes > Stegastes partitus. The sequence continues at coordinate 54 of NW_007582211.1, read as the reverse complement.
TTTAGTTCAATGAAAGGAGAGCTTCAAAGTCCCAACAAGAATGAGGTGGCAGAA
>NW_007582210.1:0-1623 GCF_000690725.1 Stegastes partitus | reverse complement strand
GCTATTTTGTTGTGGTCTCGCTCAGCTGTTTTGCTTTTTCTTCATCTGTCTTTTTGTTTTATCTTCTTTATCCACTGTAAAGCATTGTGCCATATTCCTCAGTTTGAGATATTGCTTTTTTTAGATGTCATCATAATGGAAATCGTAGTTTTTGGTGCCGATGCTGCTATGTGTGCCTTCATTTCCACGTTAACAACACTGTCACCAATTTAAATACATAGCTGAAGGATATGAAATCTAATTTGTTGATTTAGATAAACATTTTTAGCTGCAAACATTATTTGTGATTCTTAATAATGTTGGATCAACTTCATTTTTTAAAGTCAACTTGATGTAATGAAATTGGCTTAATAACTTAATTTACTTCACTGTGAGTTCATCTTAATATGCTTGGACAATGTCAGATGGGGGCTGCAAGGTGACGCAGTTGGTTAGCACTGTTGCCTCGCAGCTAGAAGGTCGCCGGTTCGCATCCTGGTGGGGGCACCAGGATCTTTCTGCGTGGAGTTTGCATGTTCTCCCCGTGCAGCGTGGGTTCTCTGGCTTCATCTCACACAGTCAAAAGACATTCTAAATTGTCCGTAGGTGTGAATGTGAGTGTGCTTGGTTGTCTGTCTCTAAGTGCAGCCCTGTGATAGACTGGCAACCTGTCCAGGGTGTCCCCTGCCTTCACCCTGAGTCAGCTGGGATAGGCTCCAGCCCCCCCCACGACCCTAGTGAGGATTAAGAGGTGTATAGATAATGGATGGATGGAATTTCAGATGGTAATTAAAAAATACAATCGTGACTCAAATATCTGACCCTGAACAGTCCGAAAACCTTGCTATCCGACAGGTTTTTAGGAAAAATTAATGGAACTCATGAAAAAAAAGCCTTATCATACCGACAGCCTTGGATCCGACTCCGACATGACATTTTATGTCACAAATAAGTATAACGGCGTATTATCTGACTTAACAATCCGACAGATTGGATACGTCCAGACTGCAGGACTTAATGCTCAATTTGGATTTTTTTGTGAAATCCGATTTTTTTTGCAAGTTCGTTCACATTTCCAATTGAATGCGAGTTGTGTGTGATTTCCTGGGTGAACTTCATACAACCAAAAGTGTCCCGCATGCACAGAAGAGGACACGACGACGTCGCGCCACGAGCGTGCTCAGTGTTTATGGAAGCAAACACGGATGGCGGCGGCGGCGGCCACAGAACTATCCTAAACTGGCATCAGCAGCCAAGTATGCCTGTGCATTCTGGCCACTTCCACCCCTTGGAGCGCACCCCTGGGGTGAAAGTGTCCCCCCCGTCCGTGCCGAATATTCTGATATTCATCATTAATTTGGCCTGAATATCCAGAGACCAGAAAGTGCTATTGGGACCAGCCCTACTGGTTATTACAACAACTATGAACAATAATTAACAACAAATTACCCTTCAAGCATCAAACCCTCCTTGTATCTCAACCTCCGTCTTGACAATCCGACAGCCTTGCTATCCAACATAAAAGAGGGTTTTACATTTAGTGTCGGATTATCGAGTCACCACTGTACCTTTAACTATAGAGGAAAATCCATTTCCCCTGACTCAGTGTAGATGGTTGGTTAATCATGATTTAATTAGAAGCTG
>NW_007582209.1:0-1626 GCF_000690725.1 Stegastes partitus | reverse complement strand
GGGAATGAAGACCATCATGGACTACAGGCCCCCACAGCAGACCCCTGACAGCTCCACTCCTCTGCTGAATGAGTTCAATGACTTCTTCGGTCGCTTTGAGTCAAACAGCGGCACCCCTGCACAGAAGACACCATCTCCTCCTGGCGACCAGGTGCTGACGCTGTCCCCGGAGAGCAGGACCGGTGCACACAAAGCTCCGGGTCCTGACAACGAACCTGGTCGTGTACTGAGAGGCTGTGATGGGGAACTCACGGATGTCTTCACAGACATATTCAACATCTGCCTGAGGCGGGCTGTTGTCCCCACATGCCTCAAAACTGCCACCATCATTCCAGTACTGAAGAAGTCATCTCCCTCATCTCTCAGCGACGACCGCCTGGTGGCACTTACTCTCATCCTGATGAAGTGCTTCGAGCAGATAGTCATATCAAATCCCACCCTGGACCCTTACCAGTTTGCATATCGGACCAACTGCTCAACCGATGATGCAATCTCCACTGCCCTCCACTCAGCCCTCACACATCTAGACTCATATGCTAGAATGCTGTTCATAGACCTTCGTTCAGCTTTTAACACCATCATCCTCCAGCAGCTCAGCCACAAACTGGACCAGCTGGGGCTGCCTACTGGACTTCCTGACGGGGGGACCACAGGCAGTGCGGGTTGGCAGCAACACATCCAGGACCATCGTTATGAACACAGGGGCCCCTCAAGGATGCGTGCTGAGCCCCCTACTCTTCACCCTGCTGACCTCTGACTGTATGCCGACGCACGGCTCCAACCTCTTCGTTAAGTCTGCAGACGACACAACTGTGGTGGGTCTCATCAGCAACAAAGATGAGACAGGAGTGAGGTGAGCAGCCTGGCGAGATGGTTCAGTGCCAACAATCTTCTTCTGAAGACAAAGGAGATTGTTGTGGACTTCAGGACAGAGCACACCCAGCATGCTGCTGTAGAGAGGTTGAGCAGCACCATGGTCCTGGGTGTGCACATCTCAGAGGATCTCTCCAGGACCAGCAACACTGCATCACTGGCCAAGAAAGCTCATCAGCGTCTCTACTTCCTGCACAAGCTGAGAAGAGCCAGAGTCCCGGCCTCCACCATGTCCACCTTCTACAGAGGCACCATCGACAGCATCCTCTCCAGCTGCGTCACTGCGTGGTACGGCTCCTGCACCGCTTCCTGACGCAGGATGCTCCAGCGCATCGTGAGAGCAGTGGAGAAGATCGTTGGTGTCTCTGGCCTCCCTCCAGGACATCTACTACACCCCCCATCACACATAGAGCCATCAGCATAGTGGGTCATCCTACCCACCCGTCACACAACCTCCTCAGCCTGCTGCCTCTGAGGGCTCAGGACCAGCAGACTTAGGGACAGATTTATCCACCAGGCTGTCAGGACGCTAAACTCTCTGCCCTCCCTTTCCCCGTTACAATACAACAACACAAATTTGTGCTTGGGAACACAAAAAAGTCTATTCCCAGGACACGAAACAATAGATTAAATTTCGTGACTATTTAACGAGTTGCCGTGAGACGGGGTTGGGTCACTGGAAACTTTGTCCAGAATCGATTTATATGAAAAGACTCTTCCATTATTGAGGAATCTGTTTCTTCGATGCACCAA
>NW_007582208.1:0-1631 GCF_000690725.1 Stegastes partitus | reverse complement strand
TGGCTGGGAATGAAGACCATCATGGACTACAGGCCCCCACAGCAGACCCCTGACAGCTCCACTCCTCTGCTGAATGAGTTCAATGACTTCTTCGGTCGCTTTGAGTCAAACAGCGGCACCCCTGCACAGAAGACACCATCTCCTCCTGGCGACCAGGTGCTGACGCTGTCCCCGGAGAGCAGGACCGGTGCACACAAAGCTCCGGGTCCTGACAACGAACCTGGTCGTGTACTGAGAGGCTGTGATGGGGAACTCACGGATGTCTTCACAGACATATTCAACATCTGCCTGAGGCGGGCTGTTGTCCCCACATGCCTCAAAACTGCCACCATCATTCCAGTACTGAAGAAGTCATCTCCCTCATCTCTCAGCGACGACCGCCTGGTGGCACTTACTCTCATCCTGATGAAGTGCTTCGAGCAGATAGTCATATCAAATCCCACCCTGGACCCTTACCAGTTTGCATATCGGACCAACTGCTCAACCGATGATGCAATCTCCACTGCCCTCCACTCAGCCCTCACACATCTAGACTCATATGCTAGAATGCTGTTCATAGACCTTCGTTCAGCTTTTAACACCATCATCCTCCAGCAGCTCAGCCACAAACTGGACCAGCTGGGGCTGCCTACTGGACTTCCTGACGGGGGGACCACAGGCAGTGCGGGTTGGCAGCAACACATCCAGGACCATCGTTATGAACACAGGGGCCCCTCAAGGATGCGTGCTGAGCCCCCTACTCTTCACCCTGCTGACCTCTGACTGTATGCCGACGCACGGCTCCAACCTCTTCGTTAAGTCTGCAGACGACACAACTGTGGTGGGTCTCATCAGCAACAAAGATGAGACAGGAGTGAGGTGAGCAGCCTGGCGAGATGGTTCAGTGCCAACAATCTTCTTCTGAAGACAAAGGAGATTGTTGTGGACTTCAGGACAGAGCACACCCAGCATGCTGCTGTAGAGAGGTTGAGCAGCACCATGGTCCTGGGTGTGCACATCTCAGAGGATCTCTCCAGGACCAGCAACACTGCATCACTGGCCAAGAAAGCTCATCAGCGTCTCTACTTCCTGCACAAGCTGAGAAGAGCCAGAGTCCCGGCCTCCACCATGTCCACCTTCTACAGAGGCACCATCGACAGCATCCTCTCCAGCTGCGTCACTGCGTGGTACGGCTCCTGCACCGCTTCCTGACGCAGGATGCTCCAGCGCATCGTGAGAGCAGTGGAGAAGATCGTTGGTGTCTCTGGCCTCCCTCCAGGACATCTACTACACCCCCCATCACACATAGAGCCATCAGCATAGTGGGTCATCCTACCCACCCGTCACACAACCTCCTCAGCCTGCTGCCTCTGAGGGCTCAGGACCAGCAGACTTAGGGACAGATTTATCCACCAGGCTGTCAGGACGCTAAACTCTCTGCCCTCCCTTTCCCCGTTACAATACAACAACACAAATTTGTGCTTGGGAACACAAAAAAGTCTATTCCCAGGACACGAAACAATAGATTAAATTTCGTGACTATTTAACGAGTTGCCGTGAGACGGGGTTGGGTCACTGGAAACTTTGTCCAGAATCGATTTATATGAAAAGACTCTTCCATTATTGAGGAATCTGTTTCTTCGATGCACCAA
>NW_007582207.1:0-1631 GCF_000690725.1 Stegastes partitus | reverse complement strand
TTTATAATTATTATTTAAGAGCTGATATCTAGCCATTTTCCATGGTTTTCTTGATAATAACCAAAATCCCTTAAGTTCTTACATCAGTAGCTATGGCATTGTACTGCTAAAACCAGTGCTTTTAGACATTCCATGTTCTCTTTTCTGTCTGTTTTAGTCACATGATACACACAGGAGTTAGTACTTGATTGCATAACCATTGTTTTTGATGACTGAGTCTTGGCATGTTCTCCACCAGCTTCTGATATTGTTCTGCTGTCACAGCAGTCCATTCCTGTTGCACAAATTCAAACTAATTTGCTTTGTTTTTGCGCTTGTGGTTCTCCATTTTGTGTTTAATGATTTTCCACAGGTTTTCAATTGGATTTAGATCTGGTGATTGAGCAGGCCAAGGAAGAGTTCCAATGATCTTTTTCTCCATCCAGGCTTTAAGTGACCTTGACATGTGGCAAGGGGGATTGATTTGTTGGAAAATCCAGTCATTGGAGGCAGGAAAGAGTTTTCCAGCTGATGGAAGAAGACTGTTTTTAAGGGCAGCCCTGTACATGACCTGGTTCATTCGCCCTTCATACAATTTCATTTGCCCTGTTCCACCCAAACTGAAACAAGCCCAGATGGTCACTGATCCACCCCCATGTTTTACTGTAGGGGCAAGACAGTCTGGTTTGTAGGCTTCTCCAGGTTTCCTCCAAACCAGTAAGTTGGCTGGAGTGGGCATCAACTGAAAATTGGATTCATCACTGAAGAGAACCTCAACCCAGTCATCAACAGTCCAATCCTTGTGATCACCAGCAAAGAGTAATCGGGCTTTCCTCTGTCTTTCGCTGATGAAGGGCTTCTTCCATGCCTCACGTGACTTCAGACCAACTTCAAGAAGTCGGTTTCGAACTGTCCTTGCCGAACAAGTCACATTTCTCCACAGTGCCCACTCATTTTAAAGGTCCCTGGCGGTCTGACAACGATTCCTGATACAGGAATGGATGCGTGCACAGTCATTTTGTGGGGTAGAACGATGTTGCCTGCCGCGACCAGCTAGCAATTTGGTAGCACCATGTTTGGCTTGTTTTTTTTTCTTGGTGTAATGAACGGCTGTTTTGGACATCTTCAGTTTTTTCACTACCTGTCTCTCACTCATGGCAATTTTCAGCAGTGCCAAGATGGCTGTCTTTGTGGTTTCTCATAATTCTTTTGTTTTCGGCATTATGTGAGAGCTGACAACTTCTGAGTTGTGCTACGGCTTGAATGTAAGCAGGAAACCACTCTAGGCCTTTACATGTGCAGTGCTGCTTATGAAATGGTCTCTTACAACAATTTCCCTGAGGTTTGCACCAAAGGGATCAATAAAGTTCTATTCTATTCTATTATATACCCTGGGAATACAATTAAGCTCAAGCATGTGAAGTAGGACATAAACAACATATTGTGTAATCAGTTACATCTTTCGCCGTGTTCATTGTATTCTTCAGGTAATATACCTTTAGTAGTACAAGGCATTAAAATGAACAAGAAATTGAAGAATCAAGGGTGGTCTCATCCTTTCCATGACTGTAATTTGATTCTTACAAAAACAAAGGTAATATTTGCAACATATTGTATCATTTTAACCTGACTATTTTGAACTGAAATAATAA
>NW_007582206.1:0-1633 GCF_000690725.1 Stegastes partitus | reverse complement strand
AGCACTGGAGGCTGTGGTTGCAGCACTGGAGGTCGGGGAGGCTGTAGTGGTTACATTTGCTATATTTGTGTCTGTTAAAAAGAGGAACAATATGACAAATTATTGAAAAAATTATATTTTCTTTGCAATAAGAAACAGTTTACTGAAAGTTTTTCTAAGGTGCTCTTACTGATGTTTGACACAGTAGTTTTCTGTTGGCCTTATCATGAGTGCACACATTTATCATAACAGCAGTTTGTCATTGGATCTGTAAAGATTGAAGTAATAAAATAGACAGCAAACTTAATAATAGTGTAAAAAGGCCTTCTTTAAACTCCATTCCCAGTTGTAGCAGAACATAATTGTTCTTTTGAGATACATTTAAAGTTAAAGCAGAAATCATCAATTTCTATTAAAAATGACATAGGTCTTATTCAGTCAGAAAAAAAAGGATTAATCACCAAAACAAAGAACACACTCATGGCAGAGGAAGATGTAGATGAACGATATGTGGATGGACACATATGATAACCAACTGAAATGAAGTTTGTGGCTACTGTTTACTTACGAAGTACTTGGATGGAGTCGGCCTGAACACTGAGGTTGAAGGTATTATTAGGAGTTGAGACAGCATCCATTAAGACTTGTGCAACAGCATCAGGTGTTGGGAGGTCTGCAGGTGCCACTGATCTGTTGAACTCCAGCCCCACCTCGACTGCAGTGATGTTCGTTCTACTAAGGGATGCAACTGGCCTGTATCCAAAACAAATAAAAGGAAAAAAAGCACATATCTCATCAGAGACAAGTGATGTATACGTATTATGTTTTTGGCCTTGTAATTATTGATATTTAAACATATAAAAAGATAAATCTTATATCAAAGCAAGTTAGAATAGAATAGAATGCCTTTATTGTCACTATACACATGTACAATGAGATTAAGAGCAGCTCCTTCAGTGCAACATAGTTAGCTGGTCTCTCAAATTGTAAAATCTTACCTAAACCTTATGACAATGGTGCGAATGAAAATGAATCCATATTTAGCAAAGTAGATGATATCGTACTGTGGGAAGTAAACAAGCACCAAAAAATAATGAGTTTTCTTCAAAATGTATTAAAAACAACAAAACTTGAAAATTTCAATGTAATCATTGGACTCACCGCTCGTACTACAACTGCCTCAAGCCTCCTGAATTGTTGGCTGTTTCTATCATTGTATTCTTCAACAAACGGTTCTTCTAAAGTTGCACCAATAACCACAGCTGGTGGTGGAGCTTCAGTAGTAGTAGAAATAGTTGTAGTTGCTGCTGGTGTTGTTCCACTAGTTGTTGAGTCACCAGTTGCAGTTAATGTAGCTGCTGTTGTAGTGATTCCACCAGTTGTTGAATCACTAGTTGCAGTTATTACAGCTGTTGTTGTTGACCCAGCCATTGTTGTCAATGTTCCTGCTGTTGTTGTAGTTGTTCCACCAGCTGATGTTTGTTCAGTGGTAGTTTCACCCGTTGTTGTTGTTGTTGAACCACCAGTTACAGTTGACGCAGCTGTTGTTGTTGATGCAGCCATTGTTGTAGTTGTTCCACCAGTTGTTGAGCCACCAGTTGCAGTTGATGCAGTTGTTGTTGTTGACGCAGCCATTGTTGTAGCTGTTCCACCA
>NW_007582205.1:0-1633 GCF_000690725.1 Stegastes partitus | reverse complement strand
TGATGAAGGTTGCTTTGCCCTGATCTGAGAGTCTAGTCATTTAATATGTAATATCCACTGATTCTGAGTCCCTATCTGATAGTTTTGTTAACGGTGTACATTAAAGTTATTCATTTAAATCCAGTGCATATGCTTGATAACTGAATAGTTCTGCGATGCATTGTTATGCCCAGCTCGTTGAAGAGCATAACAAAGAAGGGAGGTCGACACGGGAACAGCTTTTAAAGTAAATGAGTAATTTATTGAAAACATTCAACAAAGGAAAACTAAATGAGTAATTTATTGAAAACATTCAACAAAGGAAAACTAATAATAAGGTCTACAAACTCAGACTAAACTCAGCATAATTAAATATAACCAAACCAAACCAAACCAGGAGAGACCTGAAAGGCTCCAGCCTTCCAGGAGGGAGAAAGAGAGAGAAAGCCATCTTGGATTCACCCAGCTTTTAAAGGCACCAAGCAGGTGAAACCAATCCTTTAATGAAGTGGGAGGGGCAGGTCATCCAGACTGGGAAAAGGAAAGCAGAGGCAGGAAAACACACTGGCAAGGCCTGTGAAAAAAATATTCAAACTGGTCACACAAAAACTGCTGTAAAAGCTCGCTGGTTTGAGATGGAACTACCGTTCATCTAAAAAGCTGCTGTGAGTTTCATACAACTCTTCTATATTGCACAGCATTAAGAAAAAAACTGCATAGCTGCATTCAAGCTGTTTCTTAATATCCCAAAATTGGGAACTTTGTTGTGAAGCTCCAGTAGATCTTGAATGTAGTGTTAGATGGTGGGGTGTACCGTGGCTCCACAAGCTCCAAAACACGATGGAAACCTGTATTCTCTCTAATTATGTCAGAAAATGTGCTTGAAATTCTGATATTTCATCTCAATCTACCCATCTCATTAAAAAATCACCTAAAATATAATTTCTATAGTAACGAGACTCTGTAAAAAAAAAAAAAAATTAAATAAAATTTAAAAAATGTCTGAACTTGCAAACGCAACTGTGAAGCCATTATTGACTCGGCTGTGACTGACAGTCATGTGACAAAAATTCACTGACTTTTTGGCTGAAAAGGAGGTCGTGTTAGCAGCAGAGAGCAGACAATCAGGGAGACAAATTAAAGTAGTTAAGTAGTTAAATATCTATAACATGTAGAGGCACTGCTTTTTTCTGAGTGTTGCAACACCTGTGGGGACATGGAAGAACGTTGCACATGTTGATTCCAGTTGTTCTTTGTGACACATATAAGCCTTTCCCTAAATAAATAATCAAATAAATGTAACTTCTTTTCAGTTTTTGTTTTTGTTTTTTTTTATGATTTATATTTTTAGAACTGTCATGCTGCACAGAACATTTTTGAATTTTCTCTACTTCTAGTCATGGTTGTGCTGTTTTCATAGATTTTGAAAGACTTCATGTTGCAGTGAAAAATGAGCCCACAGTGAATAAAAATGTAACAGGAGCACACACACACACACACACACACACAAAACGCTCAGAAACTGTTGCCAATACATGTAATTGAAGAATGTTTTTCTGTGTAAATCTGGATTTCTGCATAAAGATGATTCCTTAATCTTTGTAAAGGTGCATTTTAATGGTACTCAGAAGCACTTTGTTTGACCGTACGGCAC
>NW_007582204.1:0-1634 GCF_000690725.1 Stegastes partitus | reverse complement strand
AAGTTCTGTCATATGGATTCTGGCAAAACATTAACAGGAGCTAAAGTTTAGTTTGTTGCTGTTTATGAGTCTTTCCTCTGAGTTTGCTAAATACCTGCAGCTTCAGACAGAAGCAGGATCCATGAGCGAGAGCTGGTGAAACAACAGCAGTCGCTTCATTTAAAATAATCCCTGGACATGGAGACAGGATCAGTCAAGATCTAACAACAAGTCACACTGGGAATTCTCCATCACAGCTGTCAGGATGTTTCTGTTTTTCTGTTGTAGAAGTTGCTGTTAAATTATCAAGGTCAGAATTGAGGAAGCCTTAAGTAAGCTATTAGTTTAGATGTAGCCTTTTGTTTAGGAGTGAATTATTTTGCTTTATACATCACTGGATGGACTTCAGTTTGACCTCACATGACAAACCTGACTTCTACCTCTGTGTACTCCCTTCTGTTTAGTTTCCCTGACTCGTTTTCTAACTTAGTGGGAAAAAAATAGATTCAAGTAGAGTTTCTTCTGTTTGGTTGCAGTTGAAAAAGATTTTAGTGAATAAGCTCAGTAATTATATCCTTAAGCTAACTTAGCCAATGCTATGGAAGCAGGATGGGCAGAGTGTAAAAATGACATCTGAATTTCCTGAGGACTATCCATCTGCTGTGTCACTGAGCTTTTATAATAAACCTCACCATAGACCAGAATAACATCTGTAACCATGGTAACGGAAGGCAACGATGGTGTCAGCATTCAAGAGCTGAGTCTATTACCCCTTTTCCACTGAGCTGGTTCCAGTACTAGTTCAGAGCCAGAGCTTGACTTAGCACCAGTTCTTTGTGTTTCCACCACCTGAACACCGGCTCCAGGTTCTCTGGTGCTTAGCAAACACCAACTCTTTGCTGGGCCAGAGCTAAGAACCGAGTACATCAGGGGCTGGGGGCGCGTTAGTGTGACCAACGAGACCAGTGAATGAACGGGACACACAAGCTGTGATTTGTGTCGTCTTTTACCGGAACATCTCTGGTTTGATCACAGATGTGTTGGAATAAGTCTCGGGACACATGGAAGTTTTGTTTTGTTGCACGCTGAAATCTGGTACAACTGTGTCCCACCAGCAGCACCACAGAACTTTTATAACTTCGGTGTACTGCAGTATTTACGCAGTGATCCCGTGAAAAACAGAGCACCTACATGCGCTGCTTTTTTCAGCTCATAGAAAAGACCGCACAAGAAAAAATGACTCAGTTTCATCTTGGACAAATCTGACATTAGAACGCCTGGTTTACTCTTTTTAAAGTCATTTTTGGTCACACATGGTCTGAGCACCGCAGCCACCAACAGCAGTCTGCAATGTGGGGCGTTCAGGGATCATCAGTAAATTGTAGAGTCTATCGATAAGAAAATGTTCAGCTAATCATATGTTTTGCCTGTGACAAGGTGGGAAGTGCGACCAAATGAGAAAGTTGGTCACACCAGTAAATAAGTCTGGAGTCCTGTGTGGACTTCTGTACCGAACCGAGCGTTATTCGGCAAACGTCTACGTATGCAGTGACGTATGGCGTGGCTCTAACTTGGCTCCTTGCCGATGGAAATGCAAACAGGTTCTTAGGTGATGTGAGATTTGAACCAGCTAAGCACTGGAACTAGCACCTGGT
>NW_007582203.1:0-1636 GCF_000690725.1 Stegastes partitus | reverse complement strand
TCTATTTGCTTGTCAGCATCATGGCTCTACATGCAAAATTTTTATTTTTATTTTTTTTTAAATTGCCAGAATCTGATTGTTACACCTCACAAAGATGGAAAAAGATACGTGACAAATGGTGACCAACTAAAAATCAGTCAAAAGACAGTTTTCCTGGCTAGGACCACACTATCAAACTGAGGCTTGATTGTTTGTTGGATGAAAATGAGCATTTTGTTGGTGATGACTTAGATGAGCTGATGTGGTGTGGGGATATGCTTAAGTTAGTGGAGTAAAGAATGGATTTTTGCTTTCATGTGAAGGAATGTCGCCGGAGGATCTGTCGGGAGTTTGGGAGTGGGCCGATGGTTTCCGGATGCGGTGGCTTCTCTGGACGCTCACCTGCTTCAGACATCAGCGCCGGAGCGAGTGAAAGTGGAGGAGGGAGTAGCTATGTTTCATTATTCCCTATGAGGGCCCCCCTGGTTGTAGCTTGGGTCGGATGAGGGGAGTCTGAAGTGGCTGGAGGACAGAGAGAGGAGTTCTGGTTGGAGTCTCTTCAGGACAAGCGACAGTTAATGGAGTTTCTGGAGCGATGCTGATCTTCTCGTCTCCGGGCCTCGCTGTAGATCAAACTGATGGAGATCTGGAGCTGGTTGGACGTTTCCTCAAGGAGGGCTGATGGGTGAGGTGAGTCAAGAGTTTGCAATGGTGTGTTGATATGAGCAGAAGAAGCGAGAAGGAACAAGTGGGAAGGGCAGAGTGGTGTGTAGAGATGTACAAGAGGAGGAGGAGTGATGGAGGTGTGGTCCCTCTCCTGAACCTCAGCCAAAGAGTTTAGCTCCCTTTAATGAGCAGCAATAATCAGAAGGTGTAAAACAGGCCATGGATCAGAGCTGCAGTGGTCGTCTAAGGACAGACTACAGAACACTTCTTGCATAATGTAGATCTCAACAACATGAAAAGAATGAGTATCAGGGCCACATACTTCGGTCAGATGAGACCAAGGTACATTTGTTTGACTCAGATGGAGGTGAACCTGGCTAGGACTGCCACAGTAAATGCATAGTCCCTATAGTGAAGCACGGAGGTGGCAGTATAATGATGTGGGGCTGCATGAGTGCATAACGCTGCAGGGCAGATGGCATTTATAGACCACTCCATGTGAATATGTCAAAAATACTGGCTGACAACATGACGCCCAGCTAGGGGTGTGCACCTCTACCTTAAGAGACGATCCGATACGAATCTAGATACATGGGTTACGATACGATTCGATGCGATGCAGCTTGAATCTATTTGTGTGGTGAAAAAAATTAAAGAGAAAAGTATCGGGTCAGAACAATGTCACATCGGCCGCTCCACAGCAGATATAGATCGATCCATATCATTAGAGTTTAAATCGACTTCCGGTGAATCTCTACACCCCTACTCCCAGCCGATAAAAGCTTGGAAGATGAGGATTAATCCAGCATGGTAACAATCTCAAGGCCACTACAGAAGGAAAACATGAAGGCATTAACCTGCCCAAGTGTGTCACCTGAGTTAAATCCAGTAGAACGCTTTATTGTACAAGGGTGTACTCACTTCTGTTGTATACTGTAGATACTAAAAAACTCCAACTTTATTACAAAGATACAAGTTTGAACAGCTAAAA
>NW_007582202.1:0-1636 GCF_000690725.1 Stegastes partitus | reverse complement strand
ACAGTTTAACTTCTTACAAGCTTTTTGTTATGATGCAGAAATAAGTGACTACAGAGGAGTGACCGGCTGTGTGCACGACAGCAACACTTGTGGCTATTTATTTAAACAAACTGCACAAAGCAACGCTAAAATAAAAGAGTTAATAATTCAAACATGACCTCTGCTCTCCCTGAAAAGTCAAAGTCTCTTCAGGAAACGTTACTGCTAAAGTTTACAGAGACGACTCCAGATGATTTCAGACATAAAACTTTGCTGCAGCAGCAGAAACTCGAGGCCTGTTTGCTTGTCGTCATGTTTTCTGTCTGTGCAGTACTTCAGTGAACCAGCAGATGGCAGCAGCACATCAAGTCCACAGTGACTGTATTCATCACTGCTTTCATTTATGAATGCAAGAACAGAACGACTACAAACTAATTATTCTGCAAATACATTAAATCAAATTGGGGCTTTTTTTTTTGCTCTTTTTCGAAGAAGAAGTACCTCCATAAGGCCTCACATGCTGCTGAACACTGATTGAGGAGTTTTCTTTTGGCTCTTAACGACTTTCTGAAGTTCACAGATGAAATGAGAGACAAAACCAGATGAAGTGAGGTTGAAAATATTACATTTTGCTGCTTTTAAAGAAAAATATTTGATCTGAAGAGCTGAAAAAAGTCAAAGCAGCATGTTGGTGCATCACCAAGCAGAAAAATAAACTGATGTTCAGAGTGTTTCTGCTTCAGAATCAGAAATCTACGAATAATCTCTGAGCTGCAAACATTCAGCAGCAACAGTGTTTTGTTGTGAACACGATGAGACAAATGACATAAAAATAAGCTGAAAATCATCAAGCTCTGACTGAAAACATTTAATTAATTTGCATATCAGGAACATTCAAGTCCAATAAGCACAGAAAAGTCACAACAACCTGTTTAAAAAATGTCTAACTTGTAGAAAATCTCCAATATTTAGTTCATAATATTGACAGACTAAAACTGGTCGTGCCAAAGAGTGCAGATTTATATTTATATTTTTAAAGACTTTGATATTTATAATACTTTGCTTAAGCTTGAAATGAAATATTTGAATATTTTAGAATAATAACAGAATAAAATCCTGAGCTGTAGCCACAATGATCTAAATTAAAAAAGAAAAATGCGTAAGGAGAGACAGAAGAAATAAACTATTTTTTCACTGATGGACATTATTCAGTTGTTCTAATTTGTTCAGATGCACTAGTCCATTATTTCTCTGTCAAATAACAGCAAATATATGTGAAATAATTATACGTTATGCTGATTTAAATGCAGTAAAAAAAAAAAAAAAAGTAATATTATTGTAAAATACTGAAAAAGAACAAATTAGTGTTCTAAAAAATATTTGGCCTGTTTTTTTTTGTTGTTGTTTTTTTAATGCACAACATGTCAATGAATTCTTTATTCTGTGATTTTAATAGATATTATCTATACTTCTACAAAATTAGGAAAATCTGTAAAAATTTGAAAGTTGCTCAAAAAAAAATAATGTACCATTTTTCAGTCCATAATATTCACAAGGTTTCTCTCTAATATCTGTAAAATAATTATATTTATTGTCACTATAAACACAGTAAAAATAGTATCACATTTTGGTGAAATGTAAAAAAAAAAAAAAAAAA
>NW_007582201.1:0-1637 GCF_000690725.1 Stegastes partitus | reverse complement strand
CATGTTTCAGCTCCTTCCACAGATGTTCAATAGGATTTAGATCAGGGCTCATAGAAGGCCACTTCAGAATAGTCCAGTGTTGTCCTCTGAGCCATTCTTGGGTGTTTTCAGCTGTGTTTTGGGTCATTATCCTGTTGCCAGACCCATGACCTGTGACTGAGACCAAGCTTTCTGACACTGGGCAGCACATTTCTCTCTAGAATACATTGATAGTCTTGAGATTTCATTGTACCCTGCACAGATTCAAGACACCCTGTGCCAGATGCAGCAAAGCAGCCCCAGAACATAACAGAGCCTCCTCCATGTTTCACAGTAGGGACAGTGTTCTTTTCTTGATATGCTTCATTTTGGGGTCTGTGAACATAGAGCTGATGTGCCTTGCCAAAAAGTTCCAGTTTTGTCTTGTCTGTCCATAGGACATTCTCCCAGAAGCTCTGTGGCTTGTCAACATGCAGTTTGGCAAATTCCAGTCTGGCTTTTTTACGATTTGTTTTCAACAATGGTGTCCTCCTTGGTCGTCTCACATGAAGTCCACTTTGGCTCAAACGACGGATGGTGCGATCTGACACTGATGTACCTTGACCTTGGAGTTCACCTTTAATGTCTTTAGAGGCTGTTCTGAGCTCTTTTGTTACCATTCATATTATCTGTCTCTTCCATTTGTCATCAATTTTCCTCCTGCAGCTGAATAATATGTGCAACTGTAGTCACAGGAACATCAAGCTGCTTGGAGATGGTCTCATAGCCTTTACCTTTAACATATTTGTCTATAATTTTCTTTCTAATCTCCTGACACAACTCTCTCCTTGGCTTCCTCTGGTCCATGGTTAGCTTGGTACACACCATGGCACCAAACAGCACAGTGACCACTTGTGACCCAATAAATAGGCCAACTGACTGATTACAAGTTTGTAGACACCTGTGACGCTAACTAGAGGACACAGCTTGATTGAACATGTCCCTATGCTCACATTATTTTCAGTCTTTTCTAGAGATAACATCATTTTTGTCCAGGCCTGTTTCCTGAGTTTATTTTTTTTTAAATAATTCTGTTGAACCACAGTTCAAAAGCAATGTCTGATTTTCATTGCTTAATTTTCATAGAATTTTTTATTTATTGTTACTTTTGTGGGCCGCTGCTATAGCTCACCTGGTTGAGCTGGTGTCCTATGTGTAGGGCTACAGTCCCAATGTGGAGGTCATGAGTTCAAATCCCGCTCACGACCCTTCCCAAAATGTTCTTTCGACCTGTCCAGGGTGTCCCCTGTCTTTGCCCTAAGTCAGCTGGGATAGGCTCCAGCCCCCCGCGACCCTAATGAGGATTAAGCGGTGTATAGAAAATGGATGGATGGATGTTACTTTTGTCAGATTAAGGTTATTTCTGTGACCATTGTGGGTTTTTCTTTCATTAACTGAGGGGTACCAACAATTTTGTCTACGTGTGGACATCTATGAGAGAATGTCTCTACTTTTCACTTGATTTGTTACCTCAGCAAACATTTTGCTAATGAGTTTATGGTCTCAATTGCTAGTTTCAAGGCCTTTTAAATGCAGCATGATGCTGATTTTGCAAATTCTGTTCTTATTTAAAGTAAAAAAATAAAAAAAAGACGATAAAGGAGGATATGTTTTAAGGT
>NW_007582200.1:0-1638 GCF_000690725.1 Stegastes partitus | reverse complement strand
ATCAGTATATATTCTGATAAGTAAAATGTCAGGGTGATTAATATACGGCAGTTAATGGACGAGATAAAGAGAGAGATGTTATTTGACACCTGACTGGGATGATTTTCTCTCTATGGAGTTGATAAATACGCATTACGTAGTAAAAACTCTTGAAAATATGTTACAGTTGAAATCAGGTCTTCATGCTGTTCTTTGTCTCTTATGTCTAAACCCGTTGTGATTTATTGATGCCACAGCGGCAGCAGTATCCCCACATGGCTGAGGTCTTGGCGAAGGACAAAGCTGAGATCTGGAAACAAAGCGACGAGAAGCAGCACGAACAAGGACTAGCCTTTTATCGAGAAGCTCTTGCACACCAACAATCGGTGAGTCGTCTGTACGCATCTGAGTGTGCGTCTGTCTGCAGTTGTGTGTGCAAACAGCGATTCTCACGTTTCATCCGTGTCCCTCTGCAGCTCACTTTCAGCATCATGGCCATACTGAACAGTCGAAGCATTCGAGGAGTGCAGCCGACCGCGAACACTGTGAACCAGCCTGGACCGGCTTGAGCAAGAAAATCATGGAAGAGTAGGAAAAGAATTAGTTATAATATTAATATATTAATATTAATATTATAAAAAAAAATTAGACTGTGTATTTGCATTGGTCATATTTATAACCATAAAATTATAACATTAATAAGAATTAAATAAAAAAAAATTAGACTGTGTATTTGCATTGGTCATATTTATAACCATAAAATTATAACATTAATAAGAATTTGTCTTTGCCATAACAACACTTGCTAATTAATTGGAATTTCACAAATATTTTCTATTTATTGAATGTTCAAAAATTGTCTCTAAACATTAAAAAAGCAAGAAAAATACACATGAATTTGTGTAAAATTGGGGCTTGGATTTTTATTTTAATTATGGAAAATTACTGTATTTTTATTAGATGTTTATTTCATAATATTTCACAGTGTTGTTTTGGTGCCCTAGCTGCCAAAATACAAAATTAGTCTGCATTCATGATTAATTGAATAACTGTGTCTGGTGATGTGTATGTATGTGTAATGTGTGCTGCATGTAATGAAAAGAGATTATTTGAATAATCAGATAAACAGAACTTACAATAAACCACTTTGGAGAATTAATACAACAATACACATTTGCTATTACCTCAAATTGATGACCAGGTATAAACTGTGATTGTTGTCATAAAAATTCTTCTGTGCATTTCTAACAATTGTAATAAATTGAGTTTGTATTCAGATCCTAATGCGGAATTAAATGTGATGTTTAGAGACTTTAGTGTTGTGTTTCAAACTCTAACAGATGGAAATGAGCCTCCCAGTATTTCAGTTTCTTTAGGAGAAAAGACTAAAAGAGACGTGGTCAGATCTTTGGAGGCTCCCTGGGTCTCAGAATCAAAGGCCTTATTGAAAACCAAATAGAGCAACATCAGTGGATTACAAGGCTTTTCCCAGCAGGACTCCACGATGGAAGCTGCAGGTCAACATGAGGATAGAAAGCAGGGCTGGTCATATAAATCACCATTCTGGAGGTTTTTAAGCTTTAAAATGGCTCATAAGACACTTGTGCGGATTTTTTCACATGATGCAAATTTTAGTTTGAAAGCTGATCTGTTTCTGTT
>NW_007582199.1:0-1639 GCF_000690725.1 Stegastes partitus | reverse complement strand
ACATCTAATTTCTCCATAATTATTAGTCATCTTTCTGTAGTCCTCCTCCCTGTTCTGCACACACGTGGGCAGACACCCTCACATTCTCGGCTATTGATTGCATCTGAAGCTTTTTACCTTCTCCCTTACTCACAGCACACACACAACTGCACAAATATGCGCCAGATATTCCCAGACTTTTGGCTTTCAGCTTGCCCTTTTGGTTCACAGCACTTTTATGAGTGACTGCTTCACAACCTCATGTGATCCTCCTCATATTTGAAATATCAGCACAACAGTACCAAACACTTGTCAATAAAATCTCCTCAATTCAATACACCTGCCTTTGCCTTGAGATTCCATCGGGACTTACAATATGCTACGAGGCCAGAATATTCTATTTTTTTTTCTCCCCCCAAGAAATGTGCTGAATAAAGGGTAATGATGTATCAGATAACATTTTCAATGCATTTTGCAATCGTGGGTTCTCTCCGGGATCTCCGGCTTCCTCCCACACAGTCCAAAAACGTTGAGGTTAATTGGTGATTCTAAATTGTCTGTAGGTGTGAATGTGAGTGTGCTTGGTTGTCTGTCTCTAAGTGTGACCCTGTGATAGACTGGTGACCTGTCCAGGGTGTCCCCTGCCTTCGCCCTAAGCCAGCTGGGATAGACTCCAGCCCCCCGCGACCCTCATGAGGATTAAGCGGTGTATAGATAATGGATGGATTTTCATTGAGCTTTTAGAACTGATTGAGCAGGTATGAGGAGTTGTCCCACAATAATTAAAATGCTGAGATTATTGGTGAGCTAAGACAAAATAAGATAAACTTTATCAATCCCAAAGGAAATTCTTGTGTTTTATTGCTCAGAAAACAAAATTTCATAACATTAGGAAACTCAGTGAATAAAAAAAAGCAATTAATCGGTATGGCACTGAAAATAAAAGGACTGAGCCAAAATAACATTAGAATAGAAAACTAACAAGTAATACTGAAAATATTACACATGATGAGAAAATACTGCACATTTTGCACATCAAAGTGTTGCATTGTTGGTAATGTAGGCGCTGGGTTTTAACAAGGAAAAAGCAAGTGTAGGATAAAACAGACAACATCTCTGGTACTGCCTTGTCTACTTTGATGCACTGAATTTGCTGGAGCTCCTCAAAATGGGACACTTCAACTCAAAATCCATATTTTTGTCACTTACAATACGTGAGGTCCTCTTAAGGAAAACGTGGTAGACAAATGTGTTTCTGATCTTTTTTTTATATTTTAATTTCTTGCTGGGAATTGACATTGTTTTAGTTACAGACATTACTAAGTCTGCAAATAAACTTACCTATTACTACTTATTTTTTCACATTAGTAAGATAAAATAAGACAAGCTGGCAGGTTAATATGCAGAAGTTGCAGAAACATGAAGAAATATTGAGTTTGTTAAGTTAATTTTTTTGTGATTTTTTAAAATTGATTTATGTGGTTGGGGTTTAATAGAGGGGGGAGATAGAGAGAAAGCAGAGAGGGGGGAGAGGATGGGGTGAGGGGGCAAGAGAAGGGGGTAGAAAGAGGAACGAGGTGAGGTCGAGAGAAGATCGGGGGAGGTGGAGGGAAGGAGGAAAGGTTTCGTTGGATGACAGAGGGAGGATGGAAAGGTTGAG
>NW_007582198.1:0-1643 GCF_000690725.1 Stegastes partitus | reverse complement strand
AGCAGTATATAGATAATGGATGGAGGGTTTTTGAGCCTTTTTAAGGACATGCCACAGCATTTCAATTGCATTCAAGTCTGGACTTTGACCAGGCCTTTCCAAAACCTTCATTTTGTTTTTTTAAGCCATTCAGAAGTGGACTTGTTGGAGTGTTTTGGATCGTTGTCCAGCTGCAGTACGCTTCAGCTTGAGGTCATGAACTGATGGCCAAACATTCTCCTTCAGGATTTTCTGGTAGAGAGCAGAGTTCATGGTTTCATCAGTCACAGCAAGTCGTCCAGGTCCTGAAGCAGCAAAGCAGCCCCAGACCACCACACTACCACCACTACCATGTCTGACACACACCTTCAAAAAAATTCAACTTTCGTCTCATCAGTCTGTAGAATATTCTCCCAAAAGTCCTGAGGATCATTCAGATGTTTGTTTGCAAAAGTAAGACGAGCCTTGATGTTCTTTTTGGTGTTACGTTTCTGCTTACAAGAAGCAAACAGACACAAGAACACTGACCATCAAGGAAGGAATAACTCAAAGGAGGGATAGATGGCAGCGAAAAAAACAGCATTTATTTACAGTTTTTGAATTAACTGAACAACAAAATGGAAGTTTCAAAAATGTTGGAAGGGTCAGCTGTGTGGTTGTGCCAAACAAGAGAAATAAAATATTAAAAAACAGGGCTTAACTCAAATCTTTCTCAGAAGAAAGAAAAGAGAAACAAAACCTACAATGGTGGCACCAACTCACAACCTAGTGGAATAACAAAAGTAAAGGTTACCCAGTCTTACCTCAGTTTTACCTTCCCACCACCAACCTTCCAAGCTGACTGCAGGATTTAAAAAGCAAGAGGGGGAACAAAGGAGCTAGAGGGCTTTTAGAGGGCTTTCCTCTGTCCTGATTGGCTAGCTGGCCAGAGTGTGAGCCAATCCTCTACTCTGCAGGAGCTCACAGGTGGCAGAAGCAGGAACTCACTGGTGGCAGCCAGTCTTCTAATTCCAACCTGCAGGAGACACACACACAAACCTTCCACTCTGTAGGTTAGTCTGCAGTGGTTTTCGTCTTGGAACTCTACTATGGATGCAATTTTTTTGCCCTGTGTCTTTCTGATTGTTGAGTCTTGAACACTGACCTTAACTGAAGCAAGGGAGGCCTGCAGTTCTTCAGATGTTCTCCTTGGTTCCTTTGTGACCTCCTGGATGAGTTGTGCTCTTGGGGGTCATTTTGGTGGGCCAGGACTCTTGGGAAGGTTCACCACTGTTCTGTGTTTTCTCCATTTGTGGATAATGACTCTCACCATCCTAAAGCAGTAGAAATGGCCCTTTCCAGACTGATGGATGTCAAATACTTTATTTCTCATCTTTTCTTGAATTTCTGTAGATTGCAAGTGATCTGTTTAAGTGATTTCTTGATTGGACAGGTCTGGAGGTAATCAGGCTTGGGTGTGGTCAGTGTCAGTTAATTCAGGATTTAACAAAGGGGGCAATTACTTTTTCACACAGAGCCAGGTAGGTTTGGAAAAAAATGTTTTCCCTTAAAACATGAAATCATCATTTTAAATACTGCATTTTGTGTTTACTTTGTCTAATATTTACATTTATTTGATGGTCTTAAACATGTAAGTGGGGGAAAATATTCAAAGAATAAGAATT
>NW_007582197.1:0-1645 GCF_000690725.1 Stegastes partitus | reverse complement strand
GGTCACCACCACTGTGTAACTGTACTAATTTCGACAAAGGGTTTTATGTCATTAATGTGTAGGCAGGCATGTCCTCACAAATAGGTTTAATACGTCTCTCCACTTGGAACGTAAACGGACTGGGGAATCCCATTAAGAGAAAAAAAGTTATGACTATGCTTAAGAATAAAAACCATGACGTGGTGTTTCTCCAAGAAACACACATGTCAAAAGAGGAGTCTGAGAAGCTCTGCGTAGGATGGGTTGGACATGTTTTTTACAGCATAGGCTCCAGTAAAAGTAAAGGTGTGATAATCTTAGTTAGTAAACAATTACAGTTTAAATGTATCAGACAAATTAAGGATAATTCAGGGAGGGTGATTATTGTGCTGGCTGAAATACAGTCACAGAAGCTAATCTTGGCAAATATATATGCACCTAATCTGGATGATCAACATTTTTTTGTTGATCTTGAAAGGAAGCTACAAACCGCTGGGAATCACACAGTTGTTCTGGGGGGAGATTTTAATCTCTTAATGGATCCAGCTCTTGACCACAGTGGGGCGGTGCTGCGTAATGTGCCTAAGGCTGCAGTGACATTGCAGAGAATTTGTAAATCCCTGGGATTAATTGATATTTGGAGGATCATGAACCCTTCTGGTAGGGACTATACATTTTTCTCACCAGTACACAAGACCTATAGCCGAATAGATTTCTTTCTAATATCTAAAGCACTCACTTCCTCTGCTGTGAATTGTGAAATAGGGAATATTCTTATTTCTGACCATGCTTGGGTTAGCCTGGACCTATTGCCCCAAAGCGAGAGAAGAAAGTCTTACAGATGGCGTCTGAATTCGTCACTTTTACAGGACCCGGTAAATGTAGCATGGCTAAGAACAGAAATCAATAATTATTTGGAGATAAATTGGAAATCTGTATCATCTGCGGGTGTTGCGTGGGAGGCCCTAAAGGCTGTGATTAGGGGACGTATTATACAACACACGTCATACCAGAAGAAAATTAGAACACAGGAGTTGCTAGAATTGGAAAATAGAATTAAACAGGCTGAAACAGAGCTGAAGCAACAAATGACACAAGATGGTATGAGAAAACTGACAAAGTTAAAATATCAGTACAATAACATAATAACACAAAAGGTTGAATTTAATTTATTTCGGGCCAGACAAACATATTTTGAGTCAGGAGATAAAGCAGGAAAGTTGCTGGCCAGTTATATAAAACAAAGGGAATTGGCCTTCACTATTTCAGCGGTTAGGTCGCCGGCTGGGGATCTGCTCACTGCAACTACAGATATTAATCAGGCCTTTAAAGAATTTTACAATAATCTATATAGTTCAACATCTAGCTCTAATGAAGACGAAATGCATAAATTTATAGAACCACTTGGACTTCCAAAACTGACCGAAGAACAGAGGGATTTTCTAGATTCAGATATAACTATTGAGGAAATTAAAACGGTAATCAATGCTTTGCCTTCAAGTAAAGCACCTGGGCCCGATGGCTTCACTGGGGAATTTTTTAAGAGCTTTGTGACAGAACTAGCGCCACCTTTGCTAGAGGTGTATAAGGAGACCCTGGAGAAAGGTATACTTCCACCAACTTTGAGACAGGCTCTTATAAGTCTAGTTCCTAAGAAAGGTAAAGA
>NW_007582196.1:0-1645 GCF_000690725.1 Stegastes partitus | reverse complement strand
TCACATTTGTATACCCAAATCTGAGCCAGCTTGCTGGGCTTCTCTGGGAATCAAAAATGAATCAAGCATAACATTCAGCCACTAAAACTATTTTTTCTGTTCTGTTTCTGTAGGAATGCAAGTTTTTAAAAAAAACTATAATTTGACATCTTAATCAAGAAATAGCAATGTGCTTTACTATTTTTTCAGTTTTTTTGTTAAACATTAAATTTGAAAATTCATGGTTAACAATAGTAATTATATTCTAGCATTAAAAATATCATTTTGGTTAAAGAGCTTCTACATACTGGTGTATTTACCATTACAGAAGCATAAAACATGATTTGGGTAATTACCTATGCAGCTAATTTAGGACAGTTGTGGCATAAATAGAATGGAATTTTTCATTGGCATGCTCCTGATGAGGCAGCGGATGTTCTCCTGAGGGATCTCCTCCCAGATCTGGATAAAAGCATCAGTCAACTCCTGGACAGTCTGTGGTGCAACGAGACATGATGTCCCAGATGTGCTTGATTGGATTCAGGTCTGGGGAACGAGCAGGCCAGTCCGTAGCATCAATGCCTTCGTCATCAGGAACTGCTGACACACTTCAGTCACATGAGGCCGAGCATTGTCATGCATCAGAAGGAACCCAGGGTCCACTGCACCAGCATCTGGTCTCACAATGGGTCTGAGGATCTCATCCCAGTACCTAATGGCAGTCAGGGTACCCCTGGCTAGCCCATGGAGGACTGTGGGCCCTCCAAAGAAATGCCTCCCCACACCATTACTGACCCACCATCAACCTGGTCATGCTGGAGGATGTTGCAGGCAGCAGAACGTTCTCCACGGTGTCTCCAGACTCTGTCATGTCTGTCACATGTGCTCAGTGTGAACCTGCTCTCATCCATAAAGACCGCAGGGCGCCAATGGCCAATCTGCCAATCTTGGTGTTCTCTGGCAAATGCCAGTCCCCCTGCACGGTGTTGGGCTGTAAGCACAAGCCCCACTGGTGGACGTGGGGCCCTCATACCACCCTCATGGAGTCTGTTTCTGACAATTTGAGCAGAAACATGCATATTAGTGGCCTACTGGAGGTCATTCTGCAGGGCTCTGGCAGTGCTCCTCCTGGTCCTCCTGCACAAAGGAGGAGGTAGCGTTCTGCTGCTGGGTTGTTGCCCTCCTACGGTCCCCTCCACATCTCCTGGTGTACTGGTCTGTCTCCTGGAATCTCCTTCATGCTCTGGACACTGTGCTGAGAGACACAGGAAACCTTCTTGCTTCAGCTCACATTGATGTGTCATCCTGGATGAGCTGCACTACCTGAGCAACTTGTGTGGGTTGTAGACACCGCCTCATGCTACCTCAAGGGGTGAGAGCACTGACAAAATGCAAAAGAGACCAAAACATCAGCCAGAAAGGATGAGAACAGAGACATGGTCTGTGGTCACCACCTGCAGAACCTCTCCTTTATAGGGGTTGTCTTGCTAACTGCCTCTCATTTCCACCTGTCGTCTGTTCCATTTGCACAACAGCAGGTGAAACTGATTCACAATCAGTGTTGCTTCTTAACTGGACAGGTTGGTTTCACAGAAGTGTGATTGACTTGGAGTTACATTGTGTTGTTTAGGTTTTTCCTTTTTTTAATGATTTATGTATTTGGAAC
>NW_007582195.1:0-1647 GCF_000690725.1 Stegastes partitus | reverse complement strand
TAAGGGAGTGTCCAGTTCTATAAGGTTTTGCTCAGCTGCTGCCCAGCTCGAAAACGACCTGTTGACCTTCATTCTGCATGTTTTTTTTGTTGTTGCTCCGGTCACATTTTAACTCACTGTGGGCTCATTTTTCACTGCAATATAAAGTCCTGCACCTCTATGGGAACAGAACAACCGTGAGTAGAAGTAGAGAGAACTCCGATATGTCTTAGTGCAGTGAAACACAATTATAATGCCATAAATTACATGAAAACATCCATCCATCCATCCATCCATCCATCATCTGCACACTCACATTTACACCTATAGACAATTTACAATCACCAATTAACCTCAACAAGTTTTTGGACCTTGTGGGAGGAAGCTGGAGAACCTGGAGAGAACCCACGCTGCACGGGGAGAACATGGAGACTCCACGCAGAAAGATCCCGGGTGTCCTCATCAGGATGCGAACCGGCGACCTTCTTGCTGCGGGGCGACGGTGCTAACCACTAAATTTATAGAAAAATAGTAACTGGTGGCGGCCTTACTCAGACGTAACTCTATACTTTAGCTTCCTCTATAAATTCTCACCTCTTTCACCACTCACAGCATCTCGAGCACACCAGCTCGAAGCCCGGAGAACCCAGAGAGAACCCATGCTGCATGGGGAGAACATGAAAACTCCATGCAGAAAGACCCCGGGTGTCCTCACCGGGACGTGAAACGGTGACCCAAAAATTGCTGCTCTAGATATACATTTATATGAACGTTTTTAATTAGTTTCCATGCTTGTGTAAACACTGCCTGCAGTTCAACCCAGCTCA
This sequence comes from Stegastes partitus, assembly GCF_000690725.1. Taxonomy (NCBI): domain Eukaryota; kingdom Metazoa; phylum Chordata; class Actinopteri; family Pomacentridae; genus Stegastes; species Stegastes partitus. The sequence goes on along the minus strand of NW_007582195.1, from coordinate 841 downwards.
GTTGCAAAGTCCCTGAATTTCTGTCACATGACTGTTGGTTCCTGCTGTGTCAGTCATGGCTTCTCAGTTGTGCCACGGAGTGCAGAATCTTTTCACAGAATCCGATTAGAGCAAACAAGTTATTTTTGAAGAATCAAATGATTTTATTGAAGTGTCATAATCTTACGCTTCGATTTGGTTCATCCTGTCAGTGGAAGGAGGTCACAGATGAGCAGTTCAATGACCATTCTTGGCTCTGATGGTGTAATTTTGGCCTTTTGTTTAAAGACGACATGCTTTTCTACCTTCCGGAAGGTTTTGGGGTTCAGAATGTTTAACCTCGCACAGTAACTATCTCTAATTTTGCCCTTTTTTTAAATTTTCACGACAACTTTGATTTTTTTTTTTATATTTAAACTCAAACGTAGTCAGAGACTATTTGGTCTGTGTGTCCAATATTGTGAAATCTGAATTAGTGTCATGATTAAAAATAGTTTTAGTAGTTCCTGAGATATTATTGTTTAAACAGCCTGAAATTGGAATATACGATAAAACAGCAATTTTTAAAAATGCATTATCTCAGAAAGTAGTTGATTAATCAAGCTAAATTTTCAGAATTATCTTCATAAAAATCTGTATTTAATGCTGCAACATTTTCAGGAGATAGTTGCACAGACATTGTTCCAAAAACATGATGATAGATTGACTCTAGACTATAATAACGGTAATACACATGCATGAGAGTGGACGCTTGATGCAGAACCGTCTCTGCACTCATTTTAGTCAAACCTCTGACAACGAGGCAGGAATAAAGTCATTGTTACTGCGGTAAGCCGACTCCATTCAGTCAACCAACCCCCCC
>NW_007582194.1:0-1648 GCF_000690725.1 Stegastes partitus | reverse complement strand
TAAACGGCTGAGAAGAGGTTCCAGGTGAGGCAGGCAGTTCTCTGGCCTCATGGCAGGGGGCGCTCTGATCCCAGACATGCTTCTTGTGACTCTGTAGCTGCAGAGTTAAGTGACAGCGAGCTGGACTAGGTACGATGTACAGTTAGCAAGTCAATGCAGCGATCCATTAATTTTTTTCCCCTCTCGCCCAGTCTGACTTTCAACATGGAGGACTACATTTCTACGCTTAAACAATTTTCCAAAGTGGGCTTTGAAAGTAACGGATATTTTTGTGCAGAAGGAGTGGCACATGGACTTTATTTATAAGTAAAGGTCAGACAGCAGTAAGTTGTTTTTTTAATGAAATGTGCGTTTTGTGGGCTACAGTTTGTATGTGTAAAGAATGCCGATATGAAACATGACCCGTAAACAAATAAGCAAATATGCTCCTGTGTAGAGTGCATATGTTTGTAAATCAGCTTCTGATGAAGTCAGTGCCTCACCAGCCATGAACCTCACCACACGTCACTGGTCCCGGTCGTCGCTCTTGTCGTCAGAGTTATTACATCCTCACGTAGAATATAAATGTGCTTAAAAACGCACTTATGGGATTAGGTGTGGATGAATTGTTTTCTAAAAATGAGGTGGTGTGTACGTTAGTTTTTTTCTAGACGGAGGGGGGAGGATATTTGGTTTTACAAAAACCCTGCATGATGACACCACAAACCAAAAATATCAAAGAGAACAGCAGCACACCCTACATGTCAGAGCTTTGAAGAAGAGACACTAAAAAATGGATGTTTTTAACTGAAAACAACTTACAGTTATTGCGTAGATTTTCTCTGTTTTGGTTAATTACATATAGTAACTGGTAAAATCACAGAAAAAAACAACAAGAATCATTTATACATTTACTGTAAAAATAATATTAATAATAAAAAAAAAGAAAATAATAAAAAAAAAGAAAGACAGAAAGAAAGAAAAGAAAACAGGCCAAAATAAGATCCCAAAAAAATCTCATTTTTTATTTTTTTATTTTTTTTTATTTTTTTTTAGATTATATTTGTAATGACACAAATTTTTCATTGTATTTAAATCAGTAAAATATGATATTATTTTAAAATTTTTTGCAGTTATTTGAAAGAGAAAAATAGTAAAAAAAAAATAAAAATCTTCTGTTATTTTGCAGATTTTCCCTGTTTTATTAAATGTCAAATAACATCAAGTGAAATTCCAGAAAATAAATATTCATTTACATGTAGACTGTAATCCTGACCAATACTGTTCATAATTCAACAACAAAATACTGTTTTGTTTTGTTTTTTAACTAATTTAGGAGTAATTTGTTCTTTCACAGTATGTGACTGTAAAATTACAGTTATATTATATAAAATATTAATATTTTACACACATTTGTAAGAATATTTATTTGCTGTTTTTTTCCCCCCGCCACAATTAAACCATTTGTTTTTGAATGTTACAGTATTCAGCCATTTTTTAATGTATGTATTCTGGCACCCTTGCTGACAGATTTTCTTTTTTCTTTTTTCTTCTTGTTCTTTATTCTATCTTTCTTTCTTTTTTTTTCCCAGTGAAGCTTCCACCTGTCACTGCACCTAATCTGAAACCCTTGAGTCTAATTTGACGTATTTGCAGGTGTGATAAATGT
>NW_007582193.1:0-1648 GCF_000690725.1 Stegastes partitus | reverse complement strand
CAAGAAAGCAGATAAATCAAACTGATCCAAGAGTTTAGTTGGATCTGTTTAGATTTACACCAACTTAGGTATAACTCTTGTGTGATAATTACTCTGTGGACCCAAGAACAGTGTTTACCAGGTCAGACTTAGCTATGATACATTCTTTCTTTCTTTAGCACCTTTTATTCAAGCTGAATGGGATTCAAAGTGCTCTAAAAGTGACGTTGAATCCCATTCAGCTTGCATGGAATTTAGGTTCAAAGTGGGATTCAAAGTGCCGTACAGGCGACTGATAAATGCGCAGAATGGTAAAATGTAGACCAGGTGACGAATATAACATAAATCATAGTGCTTCTACAAAAAAATATTTTGTTACTATTAAAGAAAAAATAATAATTATATAATATGATATTAAAAGAGAGGGCTGCAAGGTGGCTCGGTGGTTAGCACTGTTGCCTCGCAGCAAGTTTGGTTTGCTGGTTCGCGTCTCGGTGAGAACACCCAGGAGATTTCTGCATGGAGTCTCCATGTTCTCCCCGAGCAATGTGGGTTCTCTCCGGGTTCTCTGGCTTCTTCCCACAGTCCAAAAACATGTTGAGGTTAACTAGTGATTCTAAATTGTCTGTGGGTGTGAATGTAACTCTGAGTCAGCTGGGATAGACTCCAGCCCCCCGTGACCCTAGTGAGGATTAAGCGGTGTAAAGATAATGGATGGATATAAAGAGATATGTAATTGGTTGAAGAGCATTTAAAATAATAAAATACAAGACGCAAGTCAAAAAATAACAATCTAAAACCCTACATACAATAGATTACGATACACAGTAACGGTTAAAAGTTCCTTAAAACGAGAACCAAGAATAAAATAGTGAGACAACTGTAGTAATGACAGGACACTACATAAAAAGCTGGGCTAACTGGATTAGAACATTATTTAAAAACATTATCAGCTCAGCTCCTCTCACAGTCTTTTACTACTTTTCCAACAAAGCAGTTCTTGTGTTGGATCTGGTTCTGTTCCAGGACTGAAACCACTGGGCCACCATGTGTACTGGTCCATGTTTCCACCAGTTTGCTGCAGAACTGTTGCGTCTTTATAACAATGGACCTTATAGTCTTGTTTAACCTGCAAACTTTCATTGCAAATATTTAGTTCAGTCAACTGAGTAACACGAGCTTAACACGGACATTAAATTCAAAAATATTCTTGGTGGAAACAGAACGGTTCAAACTTAGCTTGACAAACCAAAAGACAACAGGTTTTGCGGAGAGAACAGTCGAAAGAGAAGCATCAGAGGCTCTGAGCAGCCTCTCTGGTTTGTAATAAAAGCCTCAAACAGTCTGGTGCAGGACCACGAGCCACCTTTTAAACTAATATATGAATTTATTAATCAGAGACAAAGTTAAAAAGACTGTAAAGTAGGCACAGCTCAATCAGGCAATGTCTTCGTACACACTGTTTATCAGCCTTGACATTAAAATCAGGTCCAGAATCACTCTGAGTTCCAGCTTGGAGGTCACTCAGTACCGGATAAGGATTATACACTAGTAGTGAAAATGTCCTGTTATGCTTTCAATACTAGAAAAGTAACAATTATAAAAACAGACTATCTATTACATTAAGAGTAATAAAGCTTAAGATCCAAACCAGTTACTAATAAAAAAG
>NW_007582192.1:0-1651 GCF_000690725.1 Stegastes partitus | reverse complement strand
TGACTCTTGGGTAGCACAGAGCTTTCAGCATATCGGCTGAGTTCAGACCCAGGAGGTAGGCGATTTTATCAGCCACTGAGGCAAAGACAGAAAATATGCACTAAATACACATACCGTCGTGACTTGACATTCCGACCCTCAACAATCCAAAAACCTTGCTACCTGACAAGTTTTTAGGAAAATCGAAAGGATCCACCCAAAAATTGCCTTAACATACCAACAGCCTTGGATTCCAACTCCGACATCACACTTTATGTCACAAAAAAGAATAACAGCGTATTATCTCATTTAACAATCCGACAGATTTACTTACCTTTGATGTCAACCAACGGGCCCCTGCACAAGCACACCGGTCAATTAGGTGTGAAATTCAGCAATGTGTAGTGTTCTAACGGTACGATAGTCCTACTCATTGAGTGAGTTTGCCCAGTTAATTAAGTTGGTTTGCGTCAGTTTGTTAGTAAACAACTCTACCTGTGTGGAACACAGGAAGGACAGGTTTGGTGTTTTGAAGTATTAAACAATTTGACATGTTTTGACACCTGAACAATTCTATGAACCTATATATACTGCGGTTGTATCGGGCTTATCAGTCATAGAAACAAACTGCTTCAATACTGTTACACACCAGACATCATACGTAAAGGGAAAGGGGACAGAGATAACAGCAGTGATGAAAAAAGCTCTGTGTTAGTATAAGCCAGAGCATCTGAAATGTTCCCAGGACAGATTGGTACAGTTCATAAAAGACATCTATTCTGTGACAATCGCCCGATCAACATATAAATTTAAACAATATCATATACGTAGATAGTTTATTATAACAACCAGTGGTGTATCGTCAGGGCCAGCAAGGCCTTCCCTGCTGGCCTAAACTCTGTCAGAACCACTGACTTATGTTGTAATATTTTACCATTGTTGTTTTTACATTACTCCCAACAGTCTATTCTCTTCATTTCATAGTGTGTCTCTGGGCTGTGTTCTTCCAGCAGTGTCTGTTTATATTAGAGCTTTAATCCAATCATATTTCAGCCATTGTGTGTTGCCAGGGTCTAAGAAATCTGCCCTGAGGCCTTCAGAATCAAAAGTGCAGGCGCCTGTAGCTTAAAATGCATTGCAATGAAACTGTTGCTTTAACCAATCAGATTTAAAGTTGGTGGTCCCAGGGCCAGCTAGCTGGCCTACGATAACATCAGCACTTTCACGTCCTCTGATTGGATGGTCAGAGAGCTTAGCCAAAGCGAGTGATTCATTCTTGCTACATGAGATACCTGTCTGCGGTGCAACGTCCTGTTATGCTGCCTTTCTGCATAATATTGATAGTTTAGTTTCTATAGCTGTGTCATCATAATGACGGGATGCCACTGAAAGGCCTTGGAGTAAAATGTTACTGATGACAATTATAAACAATAAATATTAACAACAAATTACCCTTCAAGCATCAAGCCCTCCTAATATCTCTCCCTCCATCTTGACAATCCAATAGCCTTGCTATCTGACACAAAAGAGGGTATTACATTTCGTGTCACGACTGTACTTTGACACAATAACCTGAGACTGATCTTCAACCCTACAATACCTGAACAATGTGAATTGTATTATTTTATCAATTACCCTCAGTGCCATCAGGCTCAGCCTGCTCCTCTCGCTG
>NW_007582191.1:0-1652 GCF_000690725.1 Stegastes partitus | reverse complement strand
GGAGGCGCTGAAGTGGGATCAGTGTTTACATATACTTTTTCAGCAAAGTGCAAAGGATAAAGTATTTATAGGTATCTTCACATCCTGATTGTTAATTGTTATTTATCGAAATATTGTACACTGCTCAAAAAAAATAAAGGGAACACTAAAATAACACATCCTAGATCTCAATGAATGAAATATTCCAGTTAAAAAAAATCTTCATTACATAGTGGAATGCGTTGGAAACAAAATAACATAAATGAAATGAAAAATACTTTATTTATCCCAGGAGGGAAATTCAATTCAATAAAAATGATCAATGTAAATCAAAATTATTATCCCATGGAGGTCTGGATTTGGAATCATACCTAAAATAAAAATGGAAAATCACATTGCAGGCTAATCCAACTTCATTGGAAATTCCTCAAAACAAGTCAAAATGAGGCTCAGTAGTGTGTGTGGCGTCCCCGTGCCTTCAATGACCTCCCTACAACGGCTGGGCATGCGTCTGATGAGGCAGCAGATGTTCTCCTGCGGGATCTCCTCCCAGACCTGGATTAAAGCATCATCAACTCCTGGACAGTCTGTGGTGCAACGAGGTGTTGGTGGATGGAACGAGACATGATGTCGTGCATCAATTGGATTCAGGTCTGGGGAACGGGCAGGCCAGTCCATAGCACCAATGCCTTCATCATGCAGGAACTGCTGACACACTTCAGCCACATGAGACCTAGCATTGTCATGCATCAGAAGGAACCCAGGGCCCACTGCACCAGCGTATGATCTCACAATGGGTCTGAGGATCTCATCCTGGCACCTAATGGCAGTCAAGGTACATCAGGCTAGCCCATGGAGGGCTGTGCGGCCCTCCAAAGAAATGCCTCCCCACACCATTACTGACCCACCACCAAACCCAGTCATGCTAGAGGATGTTGCAGGCAGCAGAACGTTCTCCACAGCATCTCCAGACTCTGTCACATGTGCTCAGTATGAACCTGCTCTCATCCGTAAAGAGCACCGGGCGCCAATGGCGAATCTGCCAATCTTGGGGTTCTCTGGTAAATGCCAATCACCCTGCACGGTGTTGGGCTGTAAGCACAAGCCCCACTTGTGGACGTCAGGCCCTCATACCACCTCATGGAATCTGTTTCTGACAGTTTGAGCAGAAACATGCATATTTGTGGCCTGCTGGAGGTCATTTTGCGGGGCTCTGGCAGTGCTCCTGTTCCTCCTTGCACAAAGGAGGAGGTAACGTCCTGCTGCTGGGTTGTTGCCCTCCTACGGCCCCCTCCATGTCTCCTGGTGTACTGGCCTGTCTCCTGGTATCTCCTCCATGCTCTGGACACTGTGCTGAGAGACACAGCAAACCTTCTTGCCACAGCTCACATTGCTGTGCCATCCTGGATGAGCTGCACCACCTGAGCAACTTCTGTGGGTTGTAGACACCACCTCATGCTACCTCTAGGGGTGAGAGCACTGACAAAAGGCAAAAGTGACCAAAACATCGTCCAGAAAGGATGAGAACAGAGAAATGGTCTATGGCAGGGGTGTCGAATCCTGGTCCTTGAGGGCCGCAATCCTGCATGTTTTAGATGTTTCCTTCTTCCAACACACCTGATTCAAATGATCAGGATCGTTATCAGGCTTCTGCAGAGCTTGATGATGAGCTG
>NW_007582190.1:0-1653 GCF_000690725.1 Stegastes partitus | reverse complement strand
GAGCTGGTCCAACTCCTTGAGCCCTCATATGTTCTGCCAAGCAGAAAGGTACGTGAAACAAACTGATGAATGGGTGTTATACATGTTAACAAAGTATATGCATGTTATGTGATTTCATTCATTAATCTACTCCACTTGTGTTATTAATTTTAGGCTATCAAGACCATGATTAGCCAGAGGTATGAGGAGAAAAAGGAGCAAGTTAAAAAAGAACTGAAGAGTGCAGTTGCAGTCAGCCTAACAGCTGACATGTGGACATCCATGAACATGGAGGCTTACCTGGCTGTGACCTGTCACTATGTCGACAGTGAGAACCATACACTGTGTACATCAATGTTGGGAGTGGAACACTTCCCTCAGCAGCACACTGCTGAAAATATGGCCCAAGTAAAGAAAAACTTAATGCAGGAGTGGGCCATAGCAGAGAAAGTGACATGTCTTGTCACAGATGCGGCTGCAAACATGGTTGCATGTGTCAAAAAGCTCCAAATCAGGCACACGATTTGCATAGCGCATTCTTTAAATTTAACAGTTCGAAAGTCATGTGACCAAATTGAGACACTCACTGATATCCGAAATAAAACAAGGCATATTGCAACATACTTTAGAACCAGTACTACAGCCAAAGAGAAACTGGCACAAGTCCAGCTACAGATGGGAGGACCAGTGAAGAAATTAATGAATGAGGTGTCAACTAGATGGAACAGCACGTATTTAATGCTGGAACGCATGGCGGAACAGAGGGAGTCGGTGTTGGTATCCCTAGCCTCTTTAAAAAGTGATATACCTCAGCTCACTACAAATGATTATAAAATCATAGAGGAGACACTCCGTGTGCTTGCTCCATTTAATCAAGCGACAGTGGAGCTGTCTGAGGAAAAAAGAGTGTCTGGATCAAAAGTAATCCCAATGCTCAAAATGTTGCACCACTCACTGCAACGCAATGCATTAAATGTAACCACGGAAACCGCAATTAATCTTGTGGAAAACCTGAAAAGAAGACTGCTAGAAACTCTGTGCAACCTGGAGTCATTAAGTGTAATGACAATACCAACACTGCTGGACCCTCGGTTCAAGACAATGGCATTCTTAAGTGCGTCAAAAGCCAATGATGCAGTGAAAAGACTAAAATCAGAGTGTGCGGCAGAAATGAGAAACGCTGTACCGACACAAATGGAAGATGCCCAAGCTGGACCTTCAACTCAACCATCTGCTTCCAGTCCAGGTATGTCATGATTCTTAATTGTGTTCATTTGTATTTTAATGTTCATGCAAATCACTCCATGTGAATACAATGAATTAGTAACACAGATGCATTTTATTTTTTCCTCAGATGACAACCTGTGGCACCAGCTGGACATGGAAGTCAAGGAGAGCAAGGCCAATTCAAATGTCACCACCGATGCCATTATCGAGGTACAAAGATACATCTCCGAGGAGAACACACCAAGATCACAGGATCCACTACAATACTGGAAATCGCAAAGACTAAATTACCCTACCTTGTACAAACTTGCAATGACATTTTTATGTACGCCGTCATCATCAGTGCCCTGTGAAAGGGTGTTCTCAAAAGCAGGAGAAATGGTTTGTAAGCGGCGCAATCGCCTTGGCCCAAAGATGTTAACGCAGCTGATGTTTCTAAATAAAAAT
>NW_007582189.1:0-1656 GCF_000690725.1 Stegastes partitus | reverse complement strand
TTGTTTTAGTAAAAAATCTGCACAAAAACCTTTCATCTTGTGGTATTTTGGCAGCAATGTTTATATCTATAGAGCTAGTTAGCATCTTGTAGCTACTGTCTTGCCTCAACTCCACTGTTTTGTCTGTGAAGGTTCTCAGTCATCCAGGTCATGGTTGTTGTCGTAGTTTAATCGTAGCAACTGGACTTGCTTGAGTTTCTTGAAGACGTTCCACCTCTTATCCAAGAGGCTTCATCAGTTCTAACTCACTAGTTGGGAGATCCAGATACTTATATCCTTAAGGAGGCATTAAAATTTGAGTTTTGGTTTCCATTGGGGGGTTTGTTGCTCTGCCCCTGTTCTGGTTTTCTTTCACTGCTTTCATCAATGTTTGAGCATCTTTTTTAAAAACCTGACTTAAGAAGTGAGCAACTAGCTGGTGAACACAGAGAAGAAGCATTTAGCTTCTAAATAGCAACAGGAGTTGGTGGAGACCAAAACAGAGCTAAAAGGAGAGTGAATATTAAACATTTGTCAGTTGACTCGATATACAATCGGGATGTCTATGAAGGTGATTTGCTAACACATCTACTACAAGTTTATGGCAATAATTTGTCAGTGTTGTATTTCATAGTGAGCTGAATCTAATAAAGCAGGTTTGATTTACAATTTATAATTTCACGTAGCAGACGCTTTTATCCAAAGCGACATACATCTGAGAGTAGCTCACATTCATACACCAATGGCAACAGAGCTGCCATACAAGGTGCCTGCCTGCTGTTGGGAGCAACTTTTTGGGTTTTGCCCAAGGACACTTCGACTGTGGAGGGGCTGGGGATCGAACCACCAACCTTGCGATTTGTGGACAAGCTACCACTCTACCGCCTGAGCCGCTGCCCACTATTTGACAAACTCATTAACAGTTATGATATATATAACAGATAAAGCCATGCAACTCTCACGCCTGATGCTGCAGACATTCAATAAACTCAGAGGACAGATTTATACAAACAACTGGAAGCAACAAAAACTCTTGTTTTCACATCTAGCCACAAAAGACCCCAACGAACTCCTTTGTGTCAGGGGGAGCACTAACGACTCACATAACAAGGGGGAGGAGCAACAAACCCCCAACTGAAACTGAAACTCAGTTGTTATTGGCTCCTAAAGGATATCTGGAAGTCCCAACTAGTGAGTCAGAACTGATGAAGCCTCTTGGATGAGAGGTGGAACGTCTTTAAGGAACTCCAGTTGCTACGATTAATCTACCAGAATCTTGTTATTCTCACAGTAAAATGAACGATAATGGTGTTTTGCGAGATGCATGTAATGTCTTTTGTGCATTCTGTGACGTTTGTGGACTAATATTGGTGCTAAAATGTAGAAATCATTTCACACAATTTGAAGCCACTTGAGTTCAGACTTGTGCCGTGTTGAAGGTGATAAGCTAACGATACTGGGCAGTCGCAACTTTTATGGAAAGCGTTACCAGGGCGCTCATTCAGCATGGGTCAGACACATTCAGGTGCAATCAGATTAACAGAAAGCAGTGAATGTCTGAACAGGGCTTTAGTTAGCTTGATAGGTAAGTTCAACTGTTGAGACATTTTTTGGAAGAAAATTGAAGACTTTGCGACCGAGCACACAAACTGCCGAGACCCATATTAGCAATTACTG
>NW_007582188.1:0-1658 GCF_000690725.1 Stegastes partitus | reverse complement strand
CCTACCCCACCTCCACAGGGTGAATCTCAGTCAATCACCTCAGTCAGTCACAGGAGCTGCAAAGTTCTTTGACTGAGAATCGCAGCATTTCTGTGACGTGCAGATTTTGCATTTTGAGACTGAAACAAGCCAAATGAGAAGTACCAGGGTACTGACCCTCGTAGCATGTACGATGAGCATCCCCCCCAAAAAATACATCACCCCCTGAAGCTGATGCAAACATTCCACCATGGTGTATAGATAATCCATCACACATATCCAGTCTGATCTGAGAACAGTTGTAGACCTTTTAGTTGCATGAAACTTGCTGAGTGCAATGAAACGGTCTCAAACACGTACGCAAATCGACCTCGTGGTAACTCACGTGCTATAGATCTGAACGAATGTGCCACACCCCTCACCGTGGAGCCCAGTGGTGGCCAAGTGTCCTTGGTTGACGTTCTGCAATATGTGTGCGGTCAACAGTAGCCAGCAGCTGCAAGAAACTGAACAAAGATAGTCTTGTGTTAGCAAAGTCTTTTCACTATAAATGTGTTTAGTGAGTGTTGGCGGTAGTTTCTAAAGCTTACTTACACACTGCCAGTGACGACTATGTCTGACAGAGCAGCACAAACTTGGCACGGTCGTTTTAAAGTACAGTCACTCCATAACTTGTGAACAAAGCATCCATCCATCCAACCATCCATTATCATCCACTTATCTGGGATCGGGTCGTGGGGGCAGCAGGTGGAGCAGGTTATTCCAGACTTCCCTCCCCCCACCGACACTTTCCAGCTCTTCCTGGGGGATCCCGAGGCGTTCCCAGGCCAGCCGAGAGATATAATCCCTCCAGCGGGTTCTGGGTCTGCCCCGGGGTCTCCTCCCAGGTGGACGTGTTCGGAACACCTCCAGAGGAAGCCTCTCCGGAGGCATCCGAACCAGATGTCCAAACCACCTCAACTGGCTCTTTTCGACACGAAGGAGCAGCAGCTCTACTCCGAGCTCCCTCCGGATGTCTGAGCTCCTCACTCTACCTCTAAGGCTGAGCCCAGCCACCCTACGGAGGAAGCTCATTTCGGCTGCTTGTATCCGTGATCTCGTTCTTTCGGTCATGACCCAAAGCTGGTGACCATAGGTGAGGGTTGGGACCTAGATAGACTGGTAAATCGAGAGCTTGTGAACAAACCAATTTTAGCAAAATCCACCAGTCACAGATGTAAGTTATGGGCTCTAGTGTCTAACCTTACAGCTTCAGGCCTTGAAAGTTAACTGTTCGTAAGTTATTTGGTAACAAATAAATAGACAGACACACAAACCAACTACTGTAACCTTGCATGTACCGAGGGTTAACAATACTGAACATGATGGTTGTGCCACAGTGGCAATGCAATTCTATTACTATTGGTAGTAAAATACGTACATATTGACATGCAGTATTGGAACAGGGTTGAGTAAAGTTCATATTTTAATGATTTGGATTACATTTCTGCTTATCGCATAGGGTTCTGAATGGTTTTCAAATCTGATTGTTTGAAGGGCAGGTTGGACTATTGCATGAGTTATAACTATCTAATGATAATTTTACTGTCTTACGACAACCACATCTGCTTCAAGTACTTTTACTTTTAACACGGTAAAGGATCTGAGTACTTCCTTTAGCCCATCTCTGTCTATTAAAG
>NW_007582187.1:0-1659 GCF_000690725.1 Stegastes partitus | reverse complement strand
CGTCAGCTTTCACACTAAAACACTGTAGACGAGGCAGACAGTTGGTGTTTGTTGTTAGACTGTGATGAACTTTCTGATCAGTGTTAAGTGTCTTTTTCTCAGAATCCAGATCTAAATATTTTTTGACAAAAGGGAAACTTTGGCTTTTGCTGTGTTGAGGTTGTTTCATTTTTAAATGATCAAAGAATGTAGATTTTTTCATGTTGTGGAAAAATTGTCTTTAACCTCTAGAACTTACAAAATATCAGTCAATACACTGTCAGGTTGTTGATAATTTATGTATAATGTACAGTATGAAGACAATCAGGACTCTGTCAGCTATACCAAAGGACAAACATGACAGGACAATTGATTGTATAAATTAAAACCAGATTTTTAGTGTGTTTTTTGATCTTTTCACAGTGATGAGACTGCTCTGGTTGATGTCTCTAATGAACTACTTCTCACCTCAGATATATTTCTTTACTATTTCTGAATTCTCCTTCACCTTGCCTCAGCCTATGACACAATCGCTGACAAAATTTAATTTTACTCTGTGGAATTCTTCTCATTATTATCAGTCATGTGACTTTACAGTCACATAACTGGACAAATAGATCTGTAACAGTATAAACTAGCAGGCTATCTTCTTCATCTGTGGAGTTCCACAGGGCTCCATTTTGGGTCCCTTACTGTTTTTTATTTATTTAATCCCAATGGGATGAATTCTCAGTGAATAGAACTTTCATAGTCACTGTTACATCGATGACAAACAGCTGTATGTCCCACTGCAGAATCGATGGAACTTCCACTGATCATTGTCCCTTTGATCAGGTGTTTTTATGCAGAAACAAATATCAGTAGAAATGATGTTGCCTGATTTCCTGTTTACTGAACAAGGCGCTTATTATAGAGCTCATTAATGACTTTGAGTGTTTGAAGGGAAAACATGATCATTTGTGTAACTTTCTAAAGAAAAGAGCAGCAAGAATAATCCACAGCCAATGTTCCATGTGTGCAACAAGGTTTAAATCAGCAGCAGAAACTAGCTGATGTTGTCTGCAGTGAGTTTTTTTTTTTTTTTTACAGCTGATGGTTCTAATATGGAAGTTTGTGTCTCTTCTATAGTTCAGTAACAGCTCAGCTCCTCCCTGAATCTCTCCGTCTCCTCTTTGATCTGTAGTTTCTTCTCTCTGTTGCTCTTCCTCCTGGTTACAGCCTGGTAGCAGCATCTTCAATCGCTGTGAGGAGGGAGGTTGTTTTAGTGATTCTTTGACAACAAGATCTTTGGCCTGGAGGGAGGGGCAGTCAGATCAGATGGAGTGTGGACTCTGGTGGTGGTGGAACAGGATGAGGTGAAGGAGGGCTGCATTCATCTGACATTCAAATGATCACTGACAGCAGTCAATCAGTTACTCAGTCAGACAAATGTTCCAAATTTACTCTCTTCATTTGAGATTAAATGTGAAGAAAAGAGGAAGCTGCTGTTTTTTCATGTGTGGCTACAATATTGTTTTGTCTATATACGTCTAGCAGCTCTAATTTAACGATATGTGTGGCTTATTTTGCTTTACTGAATGTTCTCACACATAAACTATAAAATATAAACAGACAAAAATGATCATAATTCAACACACATGAAAGTCATGATTCACATTTCTTTTATTTGCAGAAAAAAAA
>NW_007582186.1:0-1660 GCF_000690725.1 Stegastes partitus | reverse complement strand
CATGAGGTGCTGATAAACAAGATTCAACACAAAAACATTTCCTTTAATTATTATTATTTTTTATGATAGAATTTCCTGTCATACTCCAGGATCAGGAAACTCCATCAGTGCTGCTCCATGGTGTTCATCTGACTACATACAAATACATGTATGAAGCTATGAGACATGAAAATAAGAAACTTTAAACAACTTTCATATCCATCACACTTTATGAAAAGCTTTATTAAATCTTTATTAAAAGATTAATGCTTGTTTTGAATCAATGTCCCACAATAACAATTAAAAGAAGAAGAAAAAGAAGAAGAAGAATAATCTGGAATCGGGCCAGATTCTAATCTGGGCCTTGACACATCGATTCCAGATATCAATTATCAGTCATTGAATACGACTCATAGGTATCAGTGTTAGGCCTGAAATAAACACATTTCTAATCCACAGACTCTTGGTAATGATCACTGATTCGATTCCTCGCTGCCACTCTGACAAATAGAAAACAATGCTGATGCCTTTTTAAAAAACATAAATGTAAAGCAAGCTGGCCTTTGAAACGCGGATTATTTCAGCTGTTCTTTTCTGCCCGTTAAAACAAGACTTCTGGATCTCAAATCCACGGTCGCTGTCTTCAGGTTTTCCTCGGCCCTGCTCTCACTTTGGCTTTCAGGAAAGAGCAATAATCCTGCTGTGTGGCAAATGGAGCCGTTCGCTTAAAATACCGTTTCTATGCACCTCTGATTCGTCCTTGTTGAAATGTGTTGATGAGTTTAGAGACACACACACACACAAACACACACACACCTGCCACAGAGCAGCCAGCCACTCCATCATATTGATTAATACTCCACTTCAGCAGGAAAACACTTTCCCTCCCACATAATAACCCCACTCACAGCATACAGTATTATTTAAATGTTGCATTATTAAAAAAAATAAAATAAAAACAATCTGATGTCTTGTCAGCTGAGAGGTTCAGAGAACTGGATCATGTCACCCAGCTGTCGTGTTCACCTGCTCTGTCAGTGGGATTAACAGCAGACTGGTGGAACGTGTCCGTACGGCTCTACAGGTAGAAGCTGCTCAGGTGTTCCTCCTGCAGGATCATCTCAGACCTGCTGTCCTTCTCTACAATCTGAACGATGAGAGTCCAACAGTTTATATCTGTATTTGCTGCCATTTACTGCTGATGGTATGGAGGATTCGCCTGTTTATTATCAGTTTTTACTGTTTTTGAACTGACTGTACACTATTTTTGGAGCTGTTGTAACGGTGAACTTTCCCCACTGTGGGATCAATAAAGTTATCTTTATCTTTTACATTCACCATGTACATCATGGCAGCCTTGAGTTTGTAATGACTCCCATAACTCTGAATGTTCTGTGACAGAACCAGTGAGATTCATGCATCTTTGTCAGACAAAAAAAAGAAAAGAATATACATTCTGACTTTTTAAATATATATATTAGAGGTTCCCTGGAAATATGACAACATTTGCTGGGTCACCAACAGCAGCACATCCAGCCATTCTAACATCTGACTAAACACCTCTTGACCATTTTCACCTCAAACACACACTTCTGGTTTCCATAATCAAGCTCCTGGTTTATCTTTGACCTCTACTCTCACCAGAATTAGTGCAGTTCAACTACATTTCTTGGCTTAGCTT
>NW_007582185.1:0-1661 GCF_000690725.1 Stegastes partitus | reverse complement strand
CCAGTGTTCACCGAAGATGGTGAGTTCATGAACAAATGAGTGGCGATGAAATGGGCTTCTTCACTTTATGGACAAGAGTTAGAAATTCAGATCGGTACACCAAGAAATCCTAGCAACAATTCTAGCTTTATGCCCTATAAAATGTCCAAATACAGCTTCCAGCATCTCTAAAGCCAACTAATTTATATGTTTTATATGTTAAAAAAAGACAAATTGCAGATTCTTTTTACCTTTACGAAGAGCCAAGTTATTGATCCAGTTGTTTCCAGTCTTTATGGTTAACTAACCGATTAAACTGCTGCTAGTAGCTTCGGATTTACTGTTATTAGGTTTTTTGCAATAAGTCAACCTGACGAAAAGAAACGTGGAATAAATTTACATGAAATTTACGTGAAAAACGTAACTACGGTTAGAAAAAAAGGTCTGTGGAACTTTTGGGCTCCAATTAGTGATTTATTTCACAAGATTCCAATCTAAAAAATACATCGAAGTAAATTTACATGACTTTACTTTACGAGACAAAACTTTATGAGACACACAAAAAAAAAAACGCAGCTACAGTTCAGAAAATATGCTTCACACACTTTTGGGTTCCAATAAGTAATTTATTTTACCAAATTTCAATCTAAAAGACCATTTTTTAAATAAATTTACAACATAAAAATTGAAACTAAAAAACTTTTGGGCTCCAAAATTAATTTATTTCACAACATTTCAATCTAAAAGATCATCTTTAAGCAAATCAACATGAATTTAAGAGATGAAAAATAACTAATGCTCCAATAAGTTTTTGGGGTTTTTTTCAAACTAAAGTAAATTTGCATGGTCACTGACACGGTAAACACTCCTCAGTTTCTGTTAAACATTTCTGGTGACTTTGGTGTTTCTAGACCAATTTTATTTATCAAAGTTTCCTTTTACAGGTACACAATAATTGTCAAATTAAACCTTGAGATCAAAATGATTGAAGACGCCATGTTGCTTCATGAAAAATAGCACAGAAGAAACCTCAGTGTGTCCTTGATTTAACATAAAAACCAAAAAACACAGCAGACCAGTTACAACAGGACGACGTCTGCTAATCCTCAGATCCACACACACCTTGTTATCACCTCTCGTGATAGTTTCAGCCTCTTAAATCCACATCGGCGCTCTTATCAGACGGACACAGGGAGGTCTGTACAACCCTCCAGATACCGAAGTGAACCGGCCACACTCACCAAACTGCTTTATTCCTGTTTCAGAAACACAACGTTTAGTTCAGGAAGTGGATTTATTTATATAACGAGTAAATAGCTGCGTTTTCACCAAAAACATCTACAACTTTTAGGAATTAAAAGGTTCCTTCAGACCATTAGTTCCACTGTGGCTGAATATTCTGCAAAGATTTGGCAAATTAGTCCACTAACAGGCTCATTTTAAAGATCTGAATGAAGGGTTTTACATTCAGTTTTGCAGCGCAGAAAACTGCTCCAGTCCAGCAGGTGGCAGTAATGCAGAAGATGATGGGATTTGATAAGCAGAAAAATAAAAAAAACAAAAAATGTGCATGAGTTCAGACTGTCTAAATACAACTGACACTGCACAAATGTCAAACAACAATGAAGCCTCCATATAAAGTAGTAAAAGTAAAAGGCGACGCGACAACAACAGCAAACATG
>NW_007582184.1:0-1663 GCF_000690725.1 Stegastes partitus | reverse complement strand
AGTATCATGCTTTATTAAATGAGACTTGAAAGTAGTGACAAAGACCATAAAGTCATGATGTTTACTGAGAAAACAGATCACGGGAAAAGTCGGATGAAGTCCTGTTCAGACATTCACTACATTAATCTGACAGCAATTTAACATGTTGACTTTATGTCTGAATGCTGACCTCAGTTTCCTTTTTGGATCATCTTAAGCGTTTCCATAATGTTAGTAGCTCAGACCTAGTGACACTTCTGTATCACTTTTAACTCGGCACAAGTCTTAACTGAAACATCACATTAATGGATAGACACGCACGAGCAGTGGTACTTACATATTCATGTTCATATACATGCTCTCATTGACGTCCCTAGATGTTGGTAAGTGACAACATGAGAACAGTGGAGGAGGAGCCTGGTCTGGTGTTCTGGAATAGCAATAAAAAATATCAAATCAGCATCACTGACGTCATCATACGCAACTGCACCACCCGATTCGGTCATTTTCACTCGATTGAATGGATGCTATCAGTTATGAGCCCATTCCTGTAGGACAATAGAATGGGCCTCCATCAATTATAAGCAAATTAGCGTCATTGAAGTTCTTTAAGTTTTACAACAAGCAGGAATTCTAGGGTTACAAAAACATATTTCTGTTATGTAAATAAAATATTTAATAAAGCCAAACTAGTGATTACACTACTTACAGATGATATATGTTGATAAATGAAACTATGACGGCGTATTTGGGACATATAATCTTTTATTAAATAAAGTGGCTGTAGGCTGGTAGTATTTCTGGGTTTACAGTTGTAGATAGGGCCTGAAAATCGAATACTGACTCTGTATTTCAAACATATTGTGCAGCTGAACTGTCAGTTACTTACTAGCTAAATCATCTGTGGTGAGAAAAACTAAATACGTGGATTTGATTAAGATATTGTAGTCACAGCATTTCATAAATTACAGCTATTGCAGGACGTGTCAGATTGACTGAGCAGGAAGAGAAAAAAGAAAAAGAAAAGCTCCGTGGATTCCTGTCAGACTGAATCAGGAGTCTTCCTGTATCAGTGCTGCTGATCAGTGATGTAAACAGATGATCACGACCTACTGGACCTGCTAGGAGACAGAGTAGGGTTCAATTGTCCCATATGAATGGGCTCATAACTGATAATGTCCATTCGATTGAGTGAGAACGACCGAATCGGGTGAGTGTAGTTGTATGATGACGTCGGTGACGCTGATTTGATATTAAAGAAAAAAAAACAAAACAATATGTTTGTATGCCTTTATGAATGGTCTTATTATGTGAATGCATATAGGGTTGTAGCACATTTTGTATGCTATTCAGAACAGGCTCCTCCTCCACGTTCTCATGTCGTCAATGACCAACATTTAGAGAGATCTATAACATTCAATGAGAGTACCCTGGAAGTCAATTGATGACACAAGAGGGGCACCTGACGCGTCAATATGTGACGCAGAGGGAGCCTGACTAAGCGTCCATATATGACAAGTCAGGAGTGAGAACATGTTGGATTGATAAAGCAGCAATGTTCGATGTCTGAAAGGGGTTTTAGACTTCTGAACAAGTTGGCTTCTTTTTGCAACCAGAGGGGTCACTATACTGCTTCCTGTTAGAATGCCAGTTTAGAGCACTTTTCAGAAAAAGAGGATACAAG
>NW_007582183.1:0-1664 GCF_000690725.1 Stegastes partitus | reverse complement strand
TGTGTGTGTGTGTGTGTTTTGTATATCCACAACCAGAATTCACCATTACTCAAGTCTAATGTTGTCTTTTGTCTTACATTGTTATATCTTGTCTTCACAGTGGAAACCCCAACTTTACTAATTAATGAGAAACTGTCGGGTCTACATCTTAACATAAAAAACTCCACCTTGCTGGATGAGAGCCATGCTAAGAGCATCAACATGCACTGCAGCCCCAATCTTTCTACTATCATGGGTAATTCTGTGTTATATGTATATTTTTTCATATCAAAATGAAATTCATTTCATTTACCAGAACAAAAAATAAATAAACTAGTAGTCTTTTGTGACAACAGTAACAACAGAAAAACCAAGTATGAAAAAAACTATGTGCTAGTATGGATCTGAAACTGTCTGATTACAACTAAACTTCTGTCTGCAGATGCTTCTACGATTCTTGCTGAACAAAACAGTGAAATCAGGTGAGTTAATAATATCCTCATAATAACATGAGTGCTGATACTTTTGGATTGACTAATGAAGTGTCGGTGATCAAAGCTGGTTCAACACTGTTATTTTTTTCCCCCTATAATGCCACAGAGACCCTGAACCTGAGGCTAAACCACAATCACACTCATTTAAATCAGGTACAGAGCTACATTTCTTCATCAAACAGTACAATTGTGCAATAGACTTCCTTCTGGCGGTGTTGACTGCACTAAAATCCTTTTTTTCCGCTGAATGTAAATTATAAGGAATAGTTTTTTCATTTTTTAATTTCTAGACAAAACTGTCAAGAAGACCCCAGCGAAAGTAAGAAAGTCATCTTGCTATCTATTTCATTTATTTTCAAATATGATGCAAACATTTTTTTGTTTAAGCCAAAAGCAAAATGGATTATCATGGTCGTTTTGCTTCCTAGCTCACCAATAGAAGACCTATTTTGTGTAAAAAGAAGGTGTGGTTTAAAAGTCCCATCATCGCAGAGACCTTCGAAACCAAACACACGCCAGGCTCCAAATTAACCAGTGAAGCGTTTCAAACACCCAGCCCGTATGTGCAGTTCAAGCATTATGCAGAGGCCTCAAGAAGAAAAGAGAGATCTGAAGAACAAACAGTGATGCTAAAAAGTAGCCCAGAGAAACCAAAGTTCTTTGACTTTCTTAGTGACGGCAACAGAGATGCATTCTTTCAGAAAATGAGCAAAAGGGCAGTCAAACTTAAAAGCATTGTTTTATTTCCTCACAAAGCTGCGAAGCACACAAAACCTTCTGTCCTGCGACATCAGCCAAAATATTGCACGTAGAAATGTGGTCCTTTTCCTTTTCCTTCTTTAAATGATCTTAATTTATAATACATATCAGTTGTGCTTAAATTTGTTTTGTTTGTTTGTTTTTTTTTTCAAAATGTCACTTTTAGTGGCTAAGCCAGTTCACAAATTGGCCCTTGGAAATTTCTGTTTAAAAAAAGCGCTTTCAGTGTACCATTTCATTTAACTGTAAGCACTCAAACACACCCCTGATGTTTCTTTTGTGTAAATACTAGAAAAAGTGTATAATTCAAAATGACCACTAGATGTCAGAGCTGTATTTTGATTGGTAACTATTCTTTTTGTTGTCCTTGCAGTGAGTGTTTTTCAGTGTTAGAAGTGAAATATATGTTGTCTGTGTGTGTGTGTGTGTTTT
>NW_007582182.1:0-1664 GCF_000690725.1 Stegastes partitus | reverse complement strand
AGTTGGCTTTGCTTGGCAACCCTATCTCTTCCTTCGTACAGTAGCACGTAAAAGTAGATTACTTAAACAGCACGGCATGCCAAGTCATGAAATTAAAACTGGGCTAAACATGCATGACGTCTTCTTTGTATTCGTTAGAAAAGTTCCAGGACTGGTGTCACAAAAGATATATTTCAAACCCAAACTACAAACTACCAGTTTTCCCCTTCAGACGATCAACCAGCACGTCTACAAAGAGATCCTGCGGCATTTGCTTAGTTCAGTGCGCGAGAAGAGGTCAGAGTTGTGGCAGGACAAGTTGTAGTTGCTTCACCATGACAACGCGCCTGTTCACAACGCCCTGAGCATCCCACAGTTCCTGGCTGAGAAGAACATCACCGTGCTGGAGCAACCTCCCTACTCACCCCACCTGGCTCCGTGGGATTTTTTCCTCTTCCCCAAGCTCAAGGGGGTCATCAAGGGGACCAGTTTTGAAGACGTGGACGACGTCAAGATGGCTGTGAAGATGGATCTGTGGAGGATCCTGGAAGAATCCTTCCAGGAGTGCATGGCGGCGTGGCAGAGAAGGCTGGGGGAGTGTGTTAGACTCCAGGGGGATTACTTGGAAGGGGAGAACTTGTAGTTTGGAGTTTGGATTTGAAATATATCTTTTGTGACACCAGTCCTGAAACTTTTCTGACACACCTCGTATCTCCTTTGGTTTGGCGTTGCACTCCTGCAACACTGTTAGACCAGTGATGGACAGTTTAAAAATGAAAGTACCAAAAAACCACAGAGCTACTTAACTTTACTAGTATAACAGTGGAAGGTATGTTGTTGACAGTTTGTGTAGCTTTGAGTTGCCACCCTGACTCATTGCCCACCAAAACCACAAAAGGTGTGCTCAGCTGCATAGGCACTCTTGATCGTTTTGTGATTCAATGCACTGTGTGTTCTGACACCTTTCTATCATAGCAGCATTAAGATTTACTGGGAATACCCCACAAGACCTGCTGTCTTGGAGATGCTCCAACCGAATTGTGTCACCATCATGGTTTGACCCTAGTGCAGCTGTGGTTCAGGTGGTAGAGTGATTGTTCGCAAGGTTGTTCGATCCCCGGCCCACAGTCCAAGTATCTGAACCTGAAGACACTGAACCTGAAGTTGCTCCCAATGGCAGGCAAGCGCCTTGCATGGCATCTCTGTCGCCATTGGTGTGTGAATGTGTGTGTTAATGGGTGAATGAGAAACATTGTAAAGTGCTTTGAGTACCACCAAGGTAGAAAAGCGCTATATAAGTGCAGATCGTTTGCCATTTTGTCAAAGTTGCTCAGACCCTTACACTTATTTTTCTGCTTCCAACACATCAACTTCCATCCATCCATTATCTATACACCGCTTAATCCTCACGAGGGTCATGGGGGACTGGAGTCTATCCCAGCTGACTCAGGGTGAAGGCAGGGGACGCCCTGGACAGGTCACCAGTCTATCATAGGGCCACATAGAGAGACAAACAACCAAGGAGAACATGCAAACTCCACACAGAGAGACCCCAGGCTGGGAATCGAACCCAGGACCCTCTAGCTGTGAGGCAACAGTGCTAACCACCTCACTACTTTACCACATCAACTTCAAGAACTGATTATTCTCTCATGTCCCACCTCTTGGCTGGTGCTATTGTAATG
>NW_007582181.1:0-1664 GCF_000690725.1 Stegastes partitus | reverse complement strand
AGACACATAACCTGTTTTTTCTCACTATCTGACATTAAATCAGACTAAATTTTTCTTGTTTTAGGTCAGTTAGGAGTACCAAAATTATTTATTTTTGCTAAATGTCAGAATAATGACAGAGATTTTTTTTACAATTTTTTTTTACTACTTTCTTCATAGTCAGAAGTTTACATCCACTAAGATCCTTCAAACTATTTGGGAAAGCCCAGGTGATGATGTCATGGCTTTGGAAGGTTTTGATTGGTTAAATGACAACATTTGAGTTAACTGCAGGAACACCTCTGGATGTATTTTAAGGCACACCTCAAGCACACTGCTTCATTTTGTGACAACATGGAAAATCTAAAGAAATCAGCCAAGATATCAGGAAGAGAACTGTGGACCTCCACAAATCTGGTTCATCCTGAAGATTCCACATTCATCTGTTCAAACAATTATACCAACTATAAACCCCATGGGGATGTCCAGCCATCATAGCGCTCAGGAAGGAGACGGGTTATGTGTCCCAGAGATGTTTTGGTGCGAAATGTGCGTATCAACCCCAGAACAAAAGCAGAAGACCTTGTGAAGATGCTGCTGAAGCTGGTCAGAGAGTCATTATCCACAGTGAAACCGACCTGGGCTTAAAGGTTGCTCAGAGAGGAAGAAGACATCACTCCAAAAGCAACATAAAAAAGCCAGACTACATTTTGCAAATGCACACAGGGACAAAGAGCTTCATCAGTGGAGACATGTCCTGTGGTCTGATGGAACTAAACCTGAACTGTCTGGCCTTAATGACCATCGGTACATCTGGAGGGAAAAGGGGGAAGCTTGAAGCCTGAGAACACCATCCCAGCTGTGGAGCACGGGGGTGGCAGCATCATGTTGTGGAGGGACTGGTGACCTTCACAGAATAGATGGCATCATGAGGAAAGAACATGATGTGGAAATATTGAAGCAACATCTTAAGACATCAGCCAGGAAGTTAAAGCTTGGACACTAATGGGTCTTCAGATGGACAATGACCCTCAGCATAGCACCAGATTAGCTACAGAGAGGCTTCAGGACAACAAAGTCAGTGTTGTGGAGTGGCCATCACAAAGCCCTGATTTCAATCCTGGACAAAATTTGTGGGAGGAGCTGTAAAGGTGTGTGGAGCAACAAACCAGACTCAGTTCCACCAGTTCTGTCAGGAGGAATGGGTCAGAACTCATCAAACTATTGTGAGAAGCTTGTGGACGGAAACCCAAAACATTTGACCCAAGTCAAACAGTTTTAAGGCAACGCTAACAAATACCAAGGAAATGTATGTAAACTTCTGATTTTGAAGAAAGTAATAAAGAAAATCTCTAAAAAATAAAATAAAATTCTCGCTCCAGTATTCTGTTTTTGTATCTTTTTATACAGTGTATGTAAACTTCTGGTTTCAACTCTAAGTGCATTTACTGGTACCGCCCTTTGTGGAAGGCTTTTCTGTACTTGTGACTTATTAAAGAGGCTTAAACAAACCATGGAATATACAAACCACGCTGAGAGCAGAACTGTGTGTATATAATATATATCACCCAATCCTAATATATGTCGCTCTTTATTTTTATAATACTCTTTTATGTGTCTCGTCTCTGTTGTACTTCATGGCACTTAAAAAATACAAATGTATGATGCATTCTTCCCACATTCTG
>NW_007582180.1:0-1665 GCF_000690725.1 Stegastes partitus | reverse complement strand
TTTTTTTAAATATATTTTTTTTGGCTTTTGCCTTTATTTAGTGCAGTAGAGGGAGACAGGAAAGGGGGGAGAAGAATGGGGACAGACCTGCAGCAAAGGGTCGTGAGCGGGATTCGAACTCACGACCGCTGCATCGGGGAACTACAGCCCATGTTCATGGGCCGCCCGCTCTACCAGGTGAGCTATAGGGGGGCCCGAGACAAACCATTTCTATGCAGATAATCACATAATTGGCTTACAACAACTTTTTCAAGAATTTTAGAAATAAAAGAGAGGTTGGATATGGGCCTATAGTTAGCTAAAACATCTGGATCTAGAGTAGGCTTTTTGAGTAGTGGTTTTATTATAGCTACTTTAAAAGCCTGCGGTACGTAACCTGTTAATAAGAAGAAGTTGATGATATTTAATACTGCCATATTTATTAGAGGAAAAAATTCCTTGAACAGTCTAGTTGGGATTCGGTCTAACAGACATGTTGCTGGTTTAGAAAAATTTACTATTGGTGTGAGCTCTGAGAGATTTACAGCAGAAAAGCAGTCTAAGTATAAATCTGGTCCTATGGATGCATCCAGAGCTGCTGCACCTACAGACATGCAAATAACTTTTTGTCTAATAGTCAAAACTTTATCAAGAAGAAGGTCATGAAGTCTTCACTGCTGAGAACTAAAGGAACACAAGGCTCCACAGAGCTGTGGCTCTTTGTCAACCTGGCTACAGTGCTGAAAAGAAACCTGGGGTTATTCTTGTTTCCCTCAATTAGGGATGAATAGAAGGCAGTTTTCGTCTTGTGGATCGCTTTTTTATAGGCAAGGAAACTATCTTTCCAGGCTTGATGAAATTATTCTGAATTGGTAGAGCGGCACTGTCTTTCTAACCTTCTTAACTTCTGTTTTAAGATGTGAAGCTGTTGAGTATACCATGGAGCTATTTTGTTATAATTTGTTGCCTTCTTTTTCAATGGGGCAACAGCATCAACTGATGAATGCAGTAAAGCTGCGGTTAGAGGAACTGCTCTCCGTTGTGTTTGCATATGGCATTGAAAGAAATAATAGTGGAACCATTTCCTTAAAATTAATAGCTGCATTTTCAGATAGACATCTACTGTAATGAAACTCTTTGGTAGGTGTTCCATAGTCCATTATTGTAAATTCAAACGTTATTAAAAATGATCAGAGAGAGTAAAGTTTTGTTTAAAGACAGTAAGATGTTCAATTTCTATGCCATATGTCAAAACAAGATCAAGGGTGTGATTAAAACTATGAGTTGCTTTTTGTTTACATTTTGAGAGAAGCCAACTGAGTCTAACAACAAACTAAATGCAGAGCTGAGGCTGTTGTTCTCCTCATCTACATGGATATTAAAGTCACCCGCTATAATGACTTTATCTGTACTGAGCACTAAGTCAGCTAAGAATTCTGAGAATTCAGTTAGAAACTCAGAGTAGGGGCCTGGTGGCCGATATATAGCAACTAACTCAACTGGTTTTTGTGTGTTCCAATTCAAGTGTGTGAGACTAAGACTAAGGCTTTCAAACAAATTACAACTAAGTTTTGGTCTCTTGTTAATTAATAGGTTTGAGTGGAAGATTGCGGCCACTCCTCCCCCTCTGCCTGTACTTCTAGGTACATGAAAATTAATATGACTGGGGGGAGTTGATTCATTTAG
>NW_007582179.1:0-1665 GCF_000690725.1 Stegastes partitus | reverse complement strand
AAGGGTGGAGACACAGCCAGGATCATGACATCGCATTGCTTGCAAGGTCTTGGTCTTGTCTTGGTACACTTTGGTCTTGGTCGTGATTTGACCTTGGTTTAGGTGGAGCAATATTGTGGACTCAGTGGACAACGACAACATCAGACAACATCAGAACAGCATTCAGAGGGGAAACATGTCAGCACTATACATCCTCTGCAGACCCTGAATGTCTCTACAAAATGTCATGGATGGGGGGTGGCAGCATCATGTTGTAGGGCTGTTTTGCTACAGGAGGGACTGGTGCACGTCACAAAATAGATGGCATCATGAGGAAAGAACATTATGTGGAAATACTAAAGCAACATCTCAAGAAATCAGCCAGGAAGTTACAGCTTAGGCACCAATGGGTCTTTCAAATGGACAATGACACTAAACATACCGCCAGATTAGTTACAAAGTGGCTTAAGGACAACAAGGTGATGTTTTGGAGTGGCCATCACGAAGCCCTGATCTCAATCCTGTAGAAAATTTGTGGGCAGAGCTGAAAAGGTGTGTGGAGCAAGGCAGCTTACAAACCTGACTCAGTTCTGTCAGGAGGAATGGGCCAAAACTCTATCAAACTATTGTGAGAAGCTTGTGGAAAGATACCCAGAACATTTGACCCAAGTCAAACAGTTTAAAGGCAATGCTGCCAAATACTAAGGAAATGTATGTAAATTTGACTTTGAAGAAAGTAATTTTAAAAAATCCCTAAAAAAATATGATCTCTCATTATTCTAGCATTTAGCAAATAGAAATAATTTTGGTAATCCTAACTGACCTAAAACAGGAAAAGTTTAGTCACATTTAATGTCAGCCAGTGAGGAAAAAAAAAGGTTTCATGTCTTTTTATACAGTGTATGTAAACTTCTGGTTTCAACTGTAGGTAACGACTAAAATGTAAATGTACTCTCAGTTTGATTCCTACAGGCAGCAGGTGCAGCTCTCATTGGATAACTGATCAGACGTCACCCTTCTTGTAGAGTGTACACTGTAAAATATGACAGGTTTTGCTGTATTTTATCTCGCTCACCCTCTCAGTCACTCCAGCCCTGCTCAGCCTGCCTGATTACAGCTACTGGAGACAGCTGTGGCAATCAGCTCACCTGAGCCTAATCACCACAGCTCCTTTACAAAACAGTTCATTCCACTACACCCTGCCAGACCACAGACTTTCATTCCCTGTTTCTGCTGGTCCGTCCAGATCCTCATCCAGCCATCTCCTGCCACTGGTCTCTAAGCTGCTTCCAGCCTGCATTTCCCCGAGCCTGTCTGCCTCCTGTTCATACCTGCCACCAACCTCGCTCCTGCGCTTCTCCAACCCTTACCAAACCCTGGATTCCCCGAGCCTGTCTCCCCCCTCAGTTTTGTCCCTTTCTCTGTTGATATCTCCTGGTTTTTTTAGTTTTGCCCCTTTTTGTATTGAGTTTGGTTAGTCTTAAGTTCTTCTCAGTTCTCTCACCTAGTTATCTCCACTTTTGTTTGTGTTCCACCACTTAGTTTTATTAGCCTGCCCTCTTGTAGTTCTGACCACTGTTATCTGAACATTTAAGATTGTCAGTTTAGTTGTTTTCCCTCAGTTCAGTTTCCCCCTTCCTGTTAAGGTTTAAATCCTGAAATATCTGTCTGATCTGTGTCCGCACC
>NW_007582178.1:0-1670 GCF_000690725.1 Stegastes partitus | reverse complement strand
TTTCTAAGCATTTTAGGGGCTCGTTTTTCACTGTGGTATAAAGTCTGTGTGGAAACTAGAAGGAGAGAGAACAAAAGAAAGTGTTTCTATGCAGTCATAATGCTAGAAATCATAAAAAAATCAAACGTTGAATTTCTTTTATTGTTATTTTATTAAATTTGAAAGCTTGGACTCGACATGTGGAACATTTTTAGGTGCTCACAGGTGTAATGCTGGTACAACTGTGACTCTATTATTTAGATTTTTAATTTCTTTCCATACTTGTGTAAACGCTGCAGTTCAACCAAGTTCTGCTAAAAAGTCGCTGAATTTTTTGTCACATGACTGTTGGTCACAGCTGAGATATTAATGGACTGGTGTTTGTTCAAAGGGGAAAATCTTTTTTAGTTTTTTATACAATCTGTTGACAGTTTTACTTTTGTTGATTTGAAAAAGAGAGAGACATGTAGAATGAAGTGATTTTGACTCGATATTATGATTTTAAGCTTAAAGTTTTCCCACACAGCAATATGTTACAGATAATTAGTGGAAAAACTGCTTATTTATGGTGAATTTTTAAGTGTTGAATGAAGTGATTTTTGCTGAAATGTCACGATTTTAAGCTCAGATTTGGTTTCAAACCCAACAGAATTGTTTGTCACATTTCTTTTGGTCACACCTGAGTCATGAATAGCTTCACAGTTGCATCGAGTTCTGCAGAATTTTTTCTTTTTTACAGAATCTGTTTTGAGCAAATAGTCTATTTTTTGGTGAATTTTTAAACAAGATCTGTTGGGAAAAAAGTGATGTTAATGAAAGACCATGATCTGACTAAGCTTTTTCATGCAAGTTGCAGATAATTTGCTGAAAAGTCCCTGAATTGTTGTCACGTGACTGTCGGTTGCAGATGGACCATTAATATCTTCACAGCTGCATCTAGAAGTGCAGAATTATTTGTTTTTCGCAGAATCTGGTTAAAGGAAACTGTTCATTTTTGGTGAATTTTTTAGTGGAAAAAGTGATTTTGCTGAAATGTCATGATTTCTAAGCTTCGACTAGGTTTCCAACCAACAGTGTGTCACAGATTTTTTATCACATTTTCTTCAGTCACATCTGAATCATTAATATCTTCACAGTTGCATCGAGTTCTGCAGAATTTTTTCTTTTTTACAGAATCGGTTTAGAAAAAACGGTTTATTTTTGGTGAATTGTTAAACGAGATCTGTTGGGAAAAAAAGTGATGTTGATGGAATATGATTTTAAACTTTTCCATGCAGTCGCTGTTGATTTGCTGAAAAATCCCTGAATTATTGTCACATGACTGTCAGTTGCAGATGGACCATTAATATCTTCACAGTTGCATCTTGAAGTGCAGAATTTTGTGATTTTGTCAGAATCTGGTTAAAGGAAAATGTTCATTTCTGGCGAATTTTTAAGTGGAAAAAAGTGATTTTTGCTGAAATGTGGTTTATTTTCCCAATGAGTTGCTCAAAGACGATCAGAAAGCTGAAAAATCAGATTTTTTTTCTGTTTGTACAGTTTGTGCTTTCTGATAAATGGTGTGATTTTTTTTAGGCAAATTTATTTATTTATTTTTTAACCACAACACGCGTTTCGTTCCCGACGGGCGTGTTTCGGGGGAGTTCGCGGGGTTAAATCACATTCGGATTTAATTCGAGGCAGCTGCAGCG
>NW_007582177.1:0-1670 GCF_000690725.1 Stegastes partitus | reverse complement strand
TGTCTGGTTGACCATCCTCATGGGGACTTTCCCATTATGTAATGCCATGAACCAACAGCAGTTGTCACTTTTACAAATTTTTGTGAAGACCCTTTATTTCTATGTATTTATAGCCTGTGTAAGGTAAGCAGTGGAGTTTAATATTTATAATTAATAAAGTTTTATTGAAAAGACAGATAGGTGTCTTCTTTATATATTTCTGTTATTATTGTGAAATTGTGTATACTCACTATTAACTCTTTTTTTTGTGTGTGTTTGATTTAATATTTTTATTGCCACATTTCCAAGCATCTACATACAATCCACACAAAAAAAACCAGAAACCCAATGCCCCAACCCAACCCAAGAACACGCACATACACACCTACATGTACACACAAACACACACACACCGTGGAGGAGAGTGATACAATCAAAAAAAAAATTGTAAACTACAATACCGAAAAAACAAAAAAACAAACAAAAAAAATAAAATAAAAATTCAAGTTCAGCATAACAAAGACAAACTAGTATCTGGTAGCATATAACGTTCATAAACGAAACAAAATAGAACAAGGAAAAAGGAATACAAAAAAAAAACAAAACATATAAATGCATGATAATCCATCAAAAATTACAGTCAGACCAAATCCAGGTGTTTCAACAAAGGACCCCAGGATGCTTCCCATTTTTGTTGGCCTTTTACATTATTAAACCGCAATTTCTCCAGATGAATAACCGAAACGAGTTCATGTAACCAGTCTTTGAAGCATGGTGGAGTTGATTTCTTCCAGTCCTTAAGAATTAGTTTTTTGGCTAGAACCATGCCCATCAACAACGCTGGTTGAATATGTGAGGCAATAGTTTCAGAGCCCTCTGAACAGCCAAAAAGAGCAAGGTCTCTATCAGGGGAGAGAGACCTGTGGTAAATCCCAGAATTAAAAAGAAAAAATACTTGACCAGAACGACTTAATACGTGGACAGTTCCAAAATAAATGCAGCAGCGTACCATCACTTAATTTGCATCTATCACACAATGGGGACACAGTAGAATAGAATTTATGTAGCATAACCTTAGAATAATGAAAACGATGTATAACCTTGAACTGAATTAGCCTATGTCTGCTATTTACTGAGCACGTATGAATGCGAGAAAGTGCGACCCTCCAAATTTTATCAGGCAACTCAGCATTAATTTCCTTTTCCCAAGCCCTCTTCATTGAGTTAGAAGAGGCAGAGCCATTAAAAAAAAATTTAACATATCCAGTGATTAATTTCTTGCTCTTTGGTGGAAGAGAAAGTAAGTCTAAGAATGCATGACTCTTACCAGACGTCTCAAAATTAGGTATGCTTTCTCGTACAAAGTGTCGAAGTTGCATATATCAAAAAAAGTTAGAATAAGGTAAGTTATACTTTGAGCTTAATTGACCAAAAGATGCAAAGTTGTTATTGAAATAGCAATCTTTTATGCATTTTAAGCCCTTTTGTATACCATGTAAAAAACTATTATCCAGCAGAGCTGGAGTGAAAGCATGATTGTAGCAGAGTGGTGTATATATCGAAATTCCAGGAACTTTATAAGTATGTTTAATTTGAGTAAGAATCTTCAGTGAGTCTCTAACAACAGGACTATGACTTACTAAGTTAATTGCAGTTGTAGGGTTTGTAAATAATAAAGAGGACAGGGAAGC
>NW_007582176.1:0-1670 GCF_000690725.1 Stegastes partitus | reverse complement strand
GAAAACTAACAGTGAAGACATTTCTCCTGTTCATCCCCTCAGAATGAAATGATCCCATCACAACAAATGACCACCTGTTGAGGAACCACTAACACTTAACACTGTGGAGCTACAGGAAGAGTTTGGCGCCTGTACATAAGCTTCAGCTCGCACGAACGTCAGCTGATGAGAAGCTGACAAACAAGATAACTGACAGCTGCTCTCTCTCATTCCGATGCACATGGACGTGAGGCACACACACACATGAGCAGTCGATCAGACATAACAGGATGCACTGCTAAGTTGCGATCGAACGTAACTGACGCTACGTACAGTTTATACGACTTTATACCATGGTCTGGGTGAATACTCGATTCTGATTGACTGGCTTCGCGTCGGACGGTTCACGCCTCCGCGTCGTCCATTAATTTCTGATAATGGACACCTCGTCGGGCATTATCCCTTACGTATGTCATCGGCTTGTTACTGCACAGTCTATGGTCACAGCACACACGGATGCGTGCGGGAGAGGGAGGGGGAAAGAGCGAAAAGTGATCCAAGTTGATGTGTTTTCGGCACTGTGAATAACCTCGCAAGCCATTGTGCGAATATATATTTTAAATATGTGCGGATTTTTCCGCGCAGCGCGGAGCCAGACTGAAGGAAAAATTCTTGCAGGGCTTTTGTTTCCTACAGTTTGAGTGTGTCTTAACAATTCACTAATTCTATAAAAAGCTTTAATAAACAATTTTGAGTGCTAACTTACCTTCTTATTGCAAATGGCAAGAGCCAGCAGCTGCTGCTGCGTTAGCCGGCTAACTCTGCCTCTTGACGGGCCCAGCGAAGCACCCGATCCACCGCGGTGCGTCTGTGCCAACCCGCTGCACTGTGCGGGGGAAAAGGTCCTGGTATCATTACCAACCTGTGCTGTGCAGATTTATTGGTGGAGCTGTCTAAACACTTAATAATGTCGAGCGTTATGGCATAAACATCTTGTAGAGATAGTAAGACCCTGCTCAAATTCTATTGATTCACTGCCTAGCCTGTTGAAGCAGACCATCTCATATTTGCTAAGCTAAATCCGGCAAATAATAATTCACGCTGTCACAAAAAAAGAAATTCTCTATTAAATTTAGCTGAAAAGCATCACCCTGGCAAGTGTTTCTTTAAAGCAGTGCCTCGTTCCCCCACTTGCATGGTAGCTAGCTAAAGTTCAAGTCGGCTAACATATCGGTAATGACCGTGCTTGATTAAACCAACGAAAAAATTAAAGTTACATAACCGGCAATCAACTCACAATCAATCACAAATTGTACAGATGCAGTTTCAACACACTAATCAAATAAAATACTCACCTAAATGGAGATAAAATTCACACAGGATACCAGACCAGTACAAATGCCTGCATGTGGGAATTTGAAATTGGAGATGTAAACCCCTGGAGGTTTGAGTTGAAGACCCCGTTTTTTGCTGAAGCCTACTCAAAAAATTAAGCTCTGGCCTCAAACTTATAATTTTAAGTTTTGCCAACCTAACTTATGAAATAAGACCAACTTTACACAACAAACGTAATAATGGTAGTTGAGATAACTACTTTGATGTTGTTTGCAACACAATAGAACATTTTTTGTTGACTTAACCAAAAAATCTTTTTCAGGCAAACAATTTTAAGTTTTCATTTTTACAGTGTG
>NW_007582175.1:0-1671 GCF_000690725.1 Stegastes partitus | reverse complement strand
ATGTGAGTGTGCTTGGTTGTCTGTCTCTAAGTGTAGCCCTGTGATAGACTGGTGACCTGTCCAGGGTGTCCCCTGCCTTCACCCTCAGTCAGCTGGGATAGGCTCCAGCCCCCCATGACCCTAGTGAGGATTAAGCGGTGTATAGATAATGGATGGATGGATATTTACTTTCCCTGGAGAATGTGTTTTGCCCCTTTAGTTCCCTTTTAACATGAGCTATAGATCTGGTTCACATATGTCAAACTCAAGGCCCGCGGGCCAAATCTGGCCCGTCACGTCATTTCATGTGGCCTGCGAGAGCTGTGTTTCGTAATCTGATAAATAATAGGATTTACCTGATATAATATAACGTAATATAATGTTATTTATGTTATAATAACACGGCAATGTGCCTACACAGGGCTCCAGACTGCGACCAAAATGTTCTCATATGTGACCATTTATGAGTGTGTGCCAGCTGAAGTGTCACGTGGTCGCATTGTACGAGTGAATGATGATCATCAGGTAGCTATGGCTCCAGTTATTATGGTTGGAAATAGTCACATTTCTTCCACATTGACTCAGTCTCTCTCTGCCTGACGGTAAAACAGTAAGTTTCAATGTTACTGTGTTCCAATGAC
The DNA here is from genome assembly GCF_000690725.1 of Stegastes partitus. NCBI lineage: Eukaryota > Metazoa > Chordata > Actinopteri > Pomacentridae > Stegastes > Stegastes partitus. Next base: position 1,051 of record NW_007582175.1, on the reverse strand, counting down.
ACAATGATACATAGCTGATTATGGTTAAAAAATAAAAATAAAAAAAAGCGAGGTGAGAGAGGGCGAGATCCAACACACCTGATGATAAAAATGTTCAGGTGCAGGCAGACAGATCTTGACTGAGTCAGTTAGAAGAAAAAGTAGCCCCACATTCAATCTGACGGTTCAAATTTTAACAGTGATCACAATTTTGACTCTACAAACATGATGGCCAGTGGTCTGGACATTTAAAATGTGCTCAGCTCGTAGAAAAGTCCGTTCAGAAAAACCTCTGCTAAAAACACTGCAAATAGAAAATTTTTCAACTTCAGCAAATCTGTGTTGAACTCACTTTCCACTGTTTTCCAACTAATGTTTGGTCGCTCACCTGTCAGAGGAGCTGCTCTGGTAGACACCTGGCAGCATCTACCGGAGCAGCATGTGAGGTGTTTAGGGAACATCGGTAAAATGTACCATCAACTCATACACATGTTCAGCAAGTGATTAGCCTGTGTCCAGCTAATGTATGATATCAGAAGAGGACTGGTGACAAAATAAATATATTTTCAGGTTAAAACATTTTACAAATATCAAGTCTTGTATCACTGAAAATCACTGCAACATAACTAAGTTATACAAAAACAGCTATTCATCAGCTGCAAGGTGCATTAATAGCTGTGGCAGTGCTGAACCAAAACAAGGAGGTGGGCGACCAAATCATAAGCTGGTGCAACCAACAAAGAAAGTTTGCAGCACCGGTTCTACCATTGGAAAAGTTAGTGTGGAGCCCTGCTGCATGTGTTTTACTTTAGGATAAGGGCATGCACAATAGTTGTACATAGAATACATAACAATCAAATGCAGAGACAATTATTTAACAACATGTAAAGGAGTCGTTACATTTATACAGTTATTATAATTATTGGCCCTTTGAGGGTAAACATAATGCTTTTGTGGCTCAGGATGAAAATGAGTCCAGTTGAATGCCACATATCCCAAAGGATGAAGCTCAGTCTATTTAAAATATGTGGCTCTTATTGAATTATTTCAACAGCTTTTCTATATGGATTTC
>NW_007582174.1:0-1672 GCF_000690725.1 Stegastes partitus | reverse complement strand
CAACTTTTCAACTTTGCATCAGGAGACAAATCCTTCCAGAAACAAGTACAAAGAGACGCCGCAGGAAAACAAACTGGCATAAAAAGACGAGCAAAGTGGGCAAAAATGAATGTAAACCGACGCAAAGATGCACGACACGACCAGAAGAGATGCAAAATGACTGCAAAGACACACAAAAGTGCTCAAATCAAATATTGAGACTCACAAAACAGCGACAAAGACACAGAAAAAGACCAGAAAGAGGCACAAACTGACCACAGAGAGACAGAACCGAACACAAACAGATGCTGATTCAATGTAAACATGAATAAAACCACCTCTCAGACACACAAAAAGTTACTAGAAGAGACGCAGCTGCAAAGAAAATAACACAAAATAACTACAAAGAGACGCAAAGTGAACAGAAAAGCTCTTAGAAATATTCAAAACAAATACCAGCAGCCACATAACGGCAACAAGACACAGAATGACCAGAAAAAGACTAAAACTGACTAAAAGAGATGCAAACTGACCACAAAGAGACAGAAGCAAATGCAAAGAGACAAACGAACATGAACAGGTTCAACACAAAGCAACAAAATCACTTCTAAGACACATAGAAGGTGGAAAATAACTGCAAATAGATGCAAAATAACCAAAGAGACACAAACCGATAAAAAAGAGATGCAAAACGAGCAAAAACGAATGTAAACTGACTGCAAAGACAAAGAAAAGGATCTAAAGGAGATTAAAACTGACCACAAAGACACACAGAATGACCAGAAAAAGACTAAAATTGGCAGACATGCAAGCTGAACACAAACAGACACAATTCAATGCAAACACAAATAACAGCCACCTCTCAGATACACAAAATAAGTACAAGATTTAAAACAGCTGCAAAGAGATGCAAAATAACCAAAAACTAACAAAACTGATGATGCAAAATGGGCAAAAATGAATGTAAAAGACGCACAAAATGACCAGAAGGAGACACAAATAAACCACAGACACACAACCAAACACAGAGAGATTAAAACAGATTCAGTCCAAACAGATAAAACTACATCTAAGACACAAACTGGCCTGAAAGAGGAACACAAGTCCAGAAAAAAACACACCAAATGATTAAAACAACACAAATAGATGCAAAAAGACGGCACAAAAAGACCCACAAAACGACCACAAAGAGACAAAAATGAACCGCAAAGAGACAAAAACACATGATTATTGTAAACAGACATAAAAACCACCTCTTAGACACACAAAATGGAAAACTAGACGCACAAAACAAGCACAAAGAGACAGAAAACGACCAACATACACACAAAACAACCACAGAGACACTGTGAACAACCACAAAGAGACACAAAACAATCACAAAATGACACGAAACAACAACAAAGAGACGCAAAAAACACACATAATTACTTAAAATACAGCAATGAGATGCAAAACAAACAAGAACAGATGCTGATGCAGCACAAACGGAGATAAAACCACCTCTGAGACACAAAAATGAACGACTGGAGGTACAAAACAACCACGAAAAGACACAAAATTAACACAAAGATGCACAAAATGAGCAGAAAATATCTAGAGAGACTCAAAATGACCACAAAGAGACCAAAAACCCCACAAAGACACACAAAATGACCACAGAGAGACACCATGAACAAGCACAAAGAAACAA
>NW_007582173.1:0-1673 GCF_000690725.1 Stegastes partitus | reverse complement strand
TTGTCGGTTGTCAGTTTTCCACTTGGCTACACTTGGTCAGTTACGTACTAAGAATTGTAACAGTATTTGGTCTCCTACTGATGATGTGGTACATGGTAAACAGCAGTGCAGAGATTTTGGCCTGGTTTGAGTTGGCAGTGATCTACTGGTAATGCCTGGTGTAATAGCCGCTGGAGATCCAAGTAACTGCCATAGGCTGTGTCGGAAATCACCCATTCACTCCCTACTCCCTATATAGTGATCACTGTATAGTGCACTATATAGTGATCACCTCGGCAAAGTATTATTTCGGACACTACTCGAGCTGTTAATTACGTTGCTCGCCAGCCGCGATTTGTGCTGCAACAGCGTAGTACAAACACATCAAATTGACAGTTTATTGCGTAGCTAAGAAATCAAACTAAATTAAGCTTATTGTCATTTTGCTGTACATACCAGATAAGAGAGCGTTTCTTCAGGATCCAGTAACTAAAAGCAATTTAAATAAAGTGGTGTATAATGTCCAAATCACAACCGAGCGTCGCAATTTTAGCGACGTTCACTGTCCGGGTAAAATAAAATTTAACAAAACAAACGGGAATTTTCCTGCGCTCTAGTTCATCTCCATTTCCATTTCCTTTCGCGCAGTGCATGACGGTCCATATTGCTCGGTTAGCTGTACACTACTTTTTACGGTGCATTGTGGGATATTTTGAGTGCACTATATGGTGGATGAAATTTACCGCTGAGAATTCGAACAACACTACAAAATGGCGCGCACCCTATATAGTGCACTATGTAGGGCATAGGGAGTGATTTCGGACACAGACATGAAATGTGCAGCGATCGGCTAGCAATGCCTTGGGGCTTCAGCGGGAGGTGAACGCGCGCTCTCTCCTCAGTCAATACAGTTGAGCGAGCGGACTGAGGGCGTGCTGCGTTTTCACTGTTCCCCCCTCGCGACTCCCCTTTTAAGGTAATTTCTGCTAAACACAAAACAATATATCCTGAATGAAAACATGTTTGTGATATCTCTTGTATGTCTTGTATGCGTAGAAGTTTGTGTTCTGTGATTTTTTTGCACTGTGACGCATTACAGAAAAGCGATTTTGTATGCTAGCTAGCTGCTAGCGACGTCGTGGTCCCGGCTTAAAGTTGACTGTATGCTAAGATGTCGCAAATGTTTAAATGAGTAATATTTACAGTGATAGGTGGAATATATGGTTCATGAGTTAGTTTCATTGTAGTGAAAAGCCTTGTTCCTGTACATTTCACAGTAGAAGCTGTAGAGAAAATAAGTGAATATTCTGAAGTGAGTTAGAGATGAGTTGACTAACATGGATGAGGACAAATACATTTACTTGTGAATACTGGTTTAGTTATCGGATGTGTTTGTTGAAAATTTAGTTTTTTGTGTATATTGTTTAAGTTGAACTCACTACAGTTGAGCGAGCGGACTGAGCGCGTGCGGCGGTTTCACTGTTCTCCCCTCCATACTCCCCTTTTAAGGGCACAACAAAGACCTTTCACAAGTCTGCAAGAACACAAGTGCACATATTGAGAAACGGCCTTTGTCTCCATCCATAGCAATTCTTAACTTATTGAATTGATAGTTTGTAATTCTTTGTTTAGTGTTTATGACCTCCTCAGAGATTCTGTGACCACTTCTGGCCTGCTGATAAAAGCCAAACAGG
>NW_007582172.1:0-1675 GCF_000690725.1 Stegastes partitus | reverse complement strand
GCCAAGATTGCTCCAAAAACCAAACCAAAACAAACAAATAGAAAACATTTGTAATTCAATTTAATTTTATTTATATAGTGCAGTTTACAACACACAGCCTTTGGACTCCCTCTGAGCAGGTGATCAGCAACGGTGGGAAGGTACCAAAGAAAGGTTCAAGCCTAACCTTAAAGTAGAGAAGGTCTCTGCTTCACGACCCAAACTGGGAGCTGATTCCATAACAGAGGTCATGTGTGGCAGAAGACCACACCCTGGTCAGCTACAGAAGGCCATGTGTGGGTTTGTTTGTTTGTTTGTTTGTTTGTTTGTTTGTTTGTTTGTCAGTTACCTGCTCACCTGAGATCTGCTTCACTGAGTTATTCACACACTGTCTGACATTAACTAGGACACATCAAAGAGAATCGCGTTGCTGCAGAGCATGACGTCACTGAACTGCTCAGCTAGTTAATCATGACAAGTTAATCCTCTGATTAAAGGAAATAACTTCTATTGATGAGGTGGCTTTTCGTACCGACACTGAAGCAGAACCATAAGGCTCAGTTGGAATAAACATTTGTTGATTTTTAAAGAAACTGTCCCCTGGTAGGGCGGCTATGGCTCAGGTGGTAGAGCAGGTTGTCCTCTGATCGTAAGGTTGGCGGTTCGATCCCCCGCTCCTCCACAGTCCAAGTGTCCTTGGGCAAGACACTGAACCTCAAGTTGCTCCCAGTGGCAGGCAGCTTCTTGCATGGCAGCTCTGTCGTCATTGGTGTGTGAATGGGTGAATGAGAAACACATTGTAAAGCGCTGTGAGTACCACTAAGGTAGAAAGGTGCTGCATAAGTGCAGATCATTTACCATTTCCCCCTGATCTTGTGAAAAAATTCCCATTTTGGCTTTATAAACCCCCATTTTTCATCACACAGACACAGTTTTGTCAGTGTTCTATCGGACACTTCGATACGCTAATCTTAAAGCCCGCTTATTGGAATATCCTAGATATCGTCAGAATTCCATCTTGGACCGAGGGTATGATAATAAACAGGCAGCACTGTATAAATCTGGTCACCTACAGACGTGAATAATTTTTTGTCTTATATTCAAAACTTGAAGAAGGTCATAAAGTCTTCACTGCTGAGAGCTAAAGGAAACAAGGCTCCACAGAGCTGTGACTCTTTGTTAGATGGCTACTGTGCTGAAAGGAAACCTGGGGTTGTTCTTGTTTTCCTCAATTAGGGATGAATAGTAAGCAGTTCTTGCGTCTGGCGGATCGCTTTTTTTTATAGGCGAGGAAGCTATCTTTCCAGGCTTGATGAGAGTCTTCTGAGTTTGTAGAGCGTCACTGTCTTTCTAACCTTCTTGATTTCTGTTTTAAGATGCGCAGCTGTTGACTGTACCACAGAGCTATTTTATCATAATTTATAGGCTTCTTTTTAAAGGGGCAACAGCATCAATTGATGAACGCAGTAAAGCTGCAGTTCTATCAACCAGATGATCCACCTGTGTGGGGCTAAGGTTAGAGGAGCTGCTCTCTGTTGTGTTGGCATTGAAGTAAATAATAGTGGAACCATTTCCTTAAATGTAGTTACTGCGCTATCAGATGAGTGGTGAGTAAGTGCACTTAGAGTACCCTTTACTCGCTGTTTGCTTTATAAAGAAAGTAACATGGTTTAATTGTGCTGTTCCTGCAGCGATA
>NW_007582171.1:0-1678 GCF_000690725.1 Stegastes partitus | reverse complement strand
TATGCCGGCTGAACAAAAATGAAAGCCGCCATCAGGGATAATGAGTATCACGAAGGTGGTTATTTCTTTGTCAACTCAGGCTTTCTGCTTCAGACTCTGTGCCCGTTCACATAAAAAGGGGCTTTTAATGCATCACGTGACTCTTCTTCTGCACGAAATGAAACGCTTGTGTGCAGCTGCTTCAGTCAACACATGGTTTTAATGGAGAACAATGAGGAATATATATAAAAATATGACAGAAATGCTGGTAGAAAACTGATAAATGTACATAATATTTTATATTTTACCGATGCAGCAGCTTATTTCCAACTGACAGTTGCATGTTAAAGTTAAACTTTAAACTCTATATGTTTCAACGTGATCTTGTATTAAAGTGCATTTAGGTCTGACATTCTCCCATAATGCAGGATATCACTTTAAACAACAGAAATAGAAGGTCGCCGGTTCGCATCCCAGTGAGGACACCGGGGATCTTCCTGCATGGAGTTTGCATGTTCTCCCCGTGCAGCGTGAGTTCTCTCCGGGTTCTCCGGCTTCCTTCTACACAGTCCAAAAACATTTAGAGGTTAATTGGTGACTCTAAATTGTCTGTAGATGTGAATGTGAGTGTGCTTGGTTGTCTGTCTCTAAGCTTTCGGGGGAGTCCTACTACAAGGTGAAGCACTGCTTTAATTAAAAGACATTATCTAAGTAATGTAAGAAATGGTGCTGAATTCCATTGCTGAAATAAAATTCAGGGACTTAGTGTGACAGGGAACCAGAAAGCACAACACAGTCATGTAATAGAATACAACAGAGCCATTGGAAATAGTGTGTGAAATAGTGTGCTTGGTTGTCTGTCTCTAAGTGTAGCCCTGTGATAGACTGGTGACCTGTCCAGATGTCCCCTGCCTTCACCCTGAGTCAGCTGGGATAGACTCCAGCCCCCCACGACCCTAGTGAAGCAATGTGTAGATAATGGATGGATTGAATATTCTCTGTAATAAATACAAGTCGAATAATCCATTTTCTAATCTGTGTTTTATCAGTTGCAGTACCAACAGTGTAAACAGACTTGACAGCAAATCAGAGCCAAACATAAAAACATATTTATGGGGTGCCCCTGTCGCTCACCTTGTTGAGCAGGTGACCCATGAACAGGGGCTGTAGTTCCCCGACCCAGCAGCCATGGGTTCGACTCCCGCTCACGACCCGTTGCTCCAGGTCTCTCCCCATTCTTCTCTCCCCTTTCCTGTCTATCTCTACTGCTCTAAATAAAGGCAAAAAGCCCCAAACATATATTAAAAACAAAAGCAAAACAAAACAAATTTATGTGATTTCTCCACCACCAACTAAATGTCTGGTTCCCATGGCAATGTGCCATACTGTAACTACACAGCTTTATTCAGTAATATTAGTGACACACAACTCAGCATGTTTGCAGATCAAACATATTCCCTCAGCTGAGAATCTGTATCGCTCATTAACAACAGTCAGGAAACGATTTGGTTAAAGTACGACGCTTCCTTCAGCCCATTTAAATCCGAAACTCTGAACAGAACCTGCTCCCAACCAAGTTAGCTCCACAGCACAAGTTACCATCGGGATCTAGCCAGGTAAAAAGAGAGCCAGCTTCATGACACTGAAAATTCTGGGTTTAAGCTCAACATACCTCACTAACCCACCCATCTCTCTTCGT
>NW_007582170.1:0-1678 GCF_000690725.1 Stegastes partitus | reverse complement strand
TTCAGCATTCTGACAGCTTGTGGAATTAAACTGTTTCTTCCTTCAGTGCTCCACAAACATTTGCCTAATGGCAGCAGTTCCAACAGTTTATGGAGAGGGTGTGAGGAGTCCCTGACAAAGTTTGGAGCTAGCTGTCTGTCTGTCTGCCTGGAATGATGTCCAGGGTTCTCGCCAGCATTATAACAGTGTAATGGCCCGTTGCCTGAATGTAGCAGGAAAATATTTAACAACAAGCGCCAATGCAGTTTCTCTACCATCGTCTTTGCTGCTATTCGCTAGCGCATTCTGCGCTAACCGTTAACAGCATTCGCTAAGACACCCCCGCTTTGACACGCCGTCAAAAAATCCTGGTGAGGACCCTGAATGTCGTCCCCTCCAGCTGTATGGCCGTCTGGGATGCCACCATGGAGCTGTGACTCCACAAAAGCAAACACAGCAGTCTTTCCACTTTTCTCAGCAAACGTAGCTCGTCTGGCTTGCTGTGGAGGGGGCGGACATTGGAGAACAGGAGTGACGGTCCTGCTGGTCTGGAGGTGTTAGCCTTTAGCCTAGCATGGATTCTGACTCTCTTCCTCCTCCTTTGTTTACGTTCGTACTGCTTATGCTTCCTTCTCTCTCGGGTAATTGCCAGCGTAGCCTCCCATCGGACTCCGTGTTGGTGTAGTATGTCCAAATCATAACCGGCCGCTGCAATTTTAGCAACATTTGTTGCCCTGATGTTCAGCAAAGTCTCTTGGCTGTAGGTTTTGCAGAATGAACGTCTGGCATAGACAAGACACTCAAAACTTTCACTCTCGCTGTCTCCTGAAGGGGCCACTGCGTTTATGCTCCCCACCATCGCTATGGAGACGAAGGCACTAATGTTTAACAATCAGTGGTTTTTCACATCGGCTACATTGGCTCATCGGACCGATACCGATATGTGGGAAAAAACACGAATATCGGCTGATAACAATGTGGTCGCTGATATATCATGCATCCCTCGTGTAAACTGTATGTTGTTAGCCTGATTCTTTAATTGGAAGCCTACGAACAAACCAGAGAAATCTTCAATTCACAGATTTAGAATTTATTTAGGCCACAGGTAAAGTGAGGCAGCGCTGGGCTCGGAGTGACAGAGCTCTTGCAAAAGCTCTATCAGAAGGAGCCCCGATATCTGGAAATGATTCACATTTATCTTCTTGGGCTGGGCCTGCCCCGAACAGAGGTTGGATTTGTACGCAACCGAGGTTAATTGGCCAGTTACTGTGACGTGAACAGGCTAACCATGTTCACGTGGAAGTTCACTGAAATGTAAACAGAAACTGCTTGGATCGAATACAAAGTGTGTGTGTGTGTGTGTTATCCAAAAGGTGTGTATGTAAAGTAACTGATAGAATAGAGGAGTTTCCGCTGTCTCCTAGTATGTGAACCAGTTCTAACCGGCCATGCCATCTTCAAGGACATTGTGCTCAGTAGAAAAGTGCAAAACAGGATCATAGGTTCAGTGGGGAAATACAGATTCAGAATATATGATCGCTCGAAACATAGCTAATTATAACAATGTACCTCACATTGCATACAGACACGGTGCAGCTTCAGAAACATTGCCATACGTCACTTTGTTTTTTAAATGGTGAGATGTTATAAGATGACGATGAAGCATTACTGATAAAAACCAGTGGTGTATGTGCACCTT
>NW_007582169.1:0-1678 GCF_000690725.1 Stegastes partitus | reverse complement strand
TGGCTCCCAAACCGAACCCCTTCCTCCCCCTGGCTGCGCCGAGAAATTCTGTCCATAAAAATAATGAACAGAACCGGCGACAAAGGGCAGCCCTGGCGGAGGCCAACGCGCACTGGGAACAGGTCTGACTTACAACTGGCAATGCGAACCATGCTCCTGCTGCGGTCGTAAAGGGAACGGACGGCCCTTAACAGAGGGCCCCGCACCCCGTACTCCCGAAGCACCCCCCACAAGATGCCACGAGGGACACGATCGAACGCCTTCTCCAGATCCACAAAACACATGTGGACTGGTTGGGCGAACTCCCATGAACCCTCGAGCACCCGATGGAGGGTATAGAGCTGGTCCAGTGTGCCGCGACCGGGACGAAAACCAGACTGCTCCTCCTGAATCCGAGGTTCGACCATCGGTCATATCCTCCTCTCCAGTACCCTGGAATAGACCTTACCTGGGAGGCTGAGGAGTGTGATCCCTCTGTAGTTGGAACACACCCTCCGGTCCCCCTTCTTAAACAGAGGGACCACCACCCCGGTCTGCCAATCCAGAGGCACTGTCCCCGACCGCCACGCGATGTTGCAGAGAGGTACTCAGGACGGATCTCATCCACCCCCGGAGCCCTGCCACCGGGGAGCTTTCCAACCACCTCGGTGTCTTCAGCCCGGGTGATGGGTGAGTCCGTCTCCGAGTCCACAGTCTCTGTTTCCTCTTCGGAAGACGTGACGGCAGGATTGAGGAGGCCCTCGAAGTACTCCTTCCACCGCCCAACGACCTCCCCAGTCGAGGTCAGGAGGTCCCTACCCGCGCCAAAAACAGTGCTGGTGGAGAGCTGCTTTCCCCTCCTGAGGCGCCGGACGGTTTGCCAGAATCTCTTCGAGGCCGACCGATAGTCCTCCTCCATGGCCTCCCCGAACTCCTCCCAGACCCGGGTTTTTGCCTCTGTGACCGCACGAGCTGCCGCACGCTTGGCCCTCCGGTACCTGTCAGCTGCTTCAGGAGTCCCACAGGCCAAAAATGACCGATAGGACTCCTTCTTCAGCTTGACGGCATCTCTTACTTCCGGCTGCCACCACCGGGTTCGGGGATTACCGCCGCGACAGGCACCAGAGACCTTACGACCACAGCTACGAGCGGCCGCAGCGACAATGGAGGAGGAGAACATGGACCACTCAGCCTCCATGTCTCCTTCCTCCCTCGGAATCTGGGAGAAGCTCTCCCGGAGGTGGGAGTTGAAAACTCTGCCGACAGAGGGTTCCGCCAGACGTTCCCAGCAGACCCTTACAATACGCTTAGGCCTGCCCGGTCTGACCAGCTTCTTCCCCTGCCAGCGAATCCAACTCACCACCAGGTGGTGATCGGTGGACAGCTCTGCCCCTCTCTTTCCCCGAGTGTCCGAGACACGCGGCCGGAGGTCTGATGAAACAACTACAAAGTCGATCATCGACCTCCGGCCTAGGGTGTCCTGGTGCCACGTGCACATGTGGACATCCTTGTGCTCGAACATGGTGTTCGTGATGGACAATCCGTGACTAGCACAGAAGTCCAGCAACAGAACACCGCTCGGGTTCAGATCGGGGAGGCCGTTCCTCCCGATCACCCCTCTCCAGGTCTCACTGTCATTGCCCACGTGGGCGTTGAAGTCCCCCAGTAGAACGAAGGAGTCCCCAGTTGGGGCACTATC
>NW_007582168.1:0-1680 GCF_000690725.1 Stegastes partitus | reverse complement strand
AATCACTATTGAGCCCCTTTGACTAGCCCATAGTTACTGGTACTGTAAGAGAGGTTCAAGAAAAGCAAGTGTCACTATATGCAGACGATTTACTTTTACAGTGGCATGAAAATGTTTGATCAAAATTTCTGTTAATGTGAACAATTAAGCAAGAAGAAGATGAAATGATCTCTAAAGGTCATAAAGTTAAACATGAAACAGTCTTTCAAATATTTTAATATCAGTGTATAATTTTTGTTTTGTGCAATTTTTGAGTGAAAAAATGAAAGCAGCACCCTACAGCAGAACGGGAACCCCAGGAGACTTGAGCTCTCAGATAACTTTAACCAAGGTGTCAGAACTTAATTTGCCTGATAGGGTCATGGCTTTGTCACAATCATCGTTAGGAAAGATGCAAGTTTCAGAGCTTTATAAACACCCAGACTCCTCTAACTTTGTCCCAACAATCAGCAGCCATGGGTTCCTCTAAGCAGTTGCCTAGAACTATGAAACTGAAAATGAGTGATGCCCACAAAGCAGGAGAAGGCTATAAAGAGATAGCAAAGCGTTTTCAGGAACCGGTTTCCTCAGTTCGGAATGTAATTAAGAAATGGCAGTTAACAGTAACAGAGGAGGCGAAGACAAGGTCTAGAAGACAAATATCAGAGAGAAGTGCTCATAGGATCACTGGAAAAGCAAGTCAGAACCCCCATTTGACTGCAAGAGACCTCCAGGAGGATTTAACAGACACTGGAGTTGTAGTGGTTCAGTGGTTAGCACCATCGCCTCGCAGCAAGAGGGTCACCAGTTCGCTTCCTAGTTAGGATGCCTGGGACGCCGGCTTCTTCCCACAGTCCGAAAACATGTTGAGGTTAATTGGTGATTCTAAATTGTCCGTAAGTGTGAATGTGAGTGTGCTTGGTTGTCTGTCTCTATGATGTGCCTGAGTTGGCTGGGATAGACTCCAGCCCCCCATGACCCTAGTGAGGATTAAGTGGTGTATAGATAATGGATGGATGGATGAGTTCTGGTACACCGTTCAACTGTTCAGTGCCACCTGCACAAATATGGCCTTCATGTAAGAGTCATCAGAAGAAAACCTCTCCTGCGTCCTCACCACAAAATTCGGCGTTTGAATTTTGCAAAAGAACATTTAGACAAGTTGGGAAACAAGTCCTGTGGACCGATGAGGTTAAAACAGAACTCTTTGGCCGGAATGAGCAAAGGTGTGTTTGGAGAACAAAGGGCAGAGTTTCATAAAAAAAACAACACCAGTCCAACTGTCCAGCACGGGGGTGGATCGATCACACTTTGGGGTCGTATTGCTGCCGGTGACACGGGGAACATGTCACAGGTGGAGGGAAGAACGGCTTCAATTAAATTCTATCAAATTCTGGAAGCAAACATAACACTATGTGTAAAAAAAGAAAAAAAAAAGTTGAAAAGAGGATGGCTTCTATAAATGGATAATGATCCTAAACACACCTCAAAATCCACAATGGACGACCTCAAGAGGCCACGGCCCTCACAGTGTCCTGACCTGAACATCACTGAAAATCTGTTGATAGGCCTCAAAAGAGCAGCGCATGCAAGACGGCCCGAGAACTCTGAGAACTGGAAGACTTTTGTAAAGGAAGAATGGGCGAAAATTCCTCAAACAAGAATTAGTCTGGCTACAGAAAGTCTTTACAAGCTGTGTGC
>NW_007582167.1:0-1683 GCF_000690725.1 Stegastes partitus | reverse complement strand
TTTTTTTTTTTTTTGCCTATAATGAAGACATAATGTAATGCCTGGATTTTGATGACGACGACATCAAACTACATGGTGAAGCGTGTAAACAAGCGTGGCTGCAGTAACAAACATGTATCGGTATCGGTTGATATCGGAAATTGAGAGTTGGACAATATCGGCGTATCGGATATTGGCAAAAAAAAAAAAAAGCCAATATCAGACATCCCTAAGCCAGGATAAAGTTTAGCCAACAGAAACCCATAAACGCCAACTTTAGCACTTTATTAGCGACACCTTTATACCGTCTTAATCAGAAAAAAAATTATCTAATCAGCCAATGCAGCAGATAAGGTCAAGAGCTGGATCCTGTGAGAACCCAAAAATGGTTTGGACCTGACAGAAAAGCTTCAATACGATAAGTCTTTATTGATCCAACAGTGGGGACATTTGCATTGTTACAGCAGTGAAGGGGTTAATGCAGACATTTAAGAAATATCAGTAGAACAAAAAAAATGCACCCAAAAATATACATAACAGTTCCTGTTCATAACATTCCTCTGGATGTTGAAATAACTATATTGCACATATCACTTATATTGCACAGATTCTTCCAGACGTAGAAAAAAAATCGTGTAAAACTTCATTAATAATATTAACAATGTGCAATATTTTGTTTTCATCCTTTAGGTGCAACATTTCATTATCACATGTGATAGCGTCACTACTTTTTACTGTTCTATCCTAGTCTTATTATAGCTTATTTATAGTGATGCACGATATTCAAATTTCTGGCCGATATCGATATTAAGACTTCTGATATCGCTGATAACCGATATCCCCGATGACGATATTCTTGTTCACACTGAAAAATTAGTACAAGCACTGTGACAGCGTGAAAACTATTTTAAAAAAAGCCCAAATCAGACCACATAGTCTTCTTTATTACGTAACTGTAAATATGTGTGTTACTTTTTTTAATTTTTCGATACTCTGCGTAGTCTCGAATGGGGGACATGTGTGGTATCTGAGGTTCCACATCGTCGTTTATGGTTAGAGTCGCCAGGTCAAAGGTTTTATCTGGATCTTTCAGATTTTATAATTAGAGTAATCAGGTTAAAATCGCATCCGGGGGGTTGATGCATCATTTCGAGAGGATGTTGCTCCCACTAGGACATGAAACATATGATGTCCATTGTTGATGTAAACAGCTGCCCTGTTAAGGTGAAGGTTGGTCTGGACGGTGATTCTTTTTAACTTCCAGTCCTCTCACAGGTGTCTGAGATGTTGTTCTTGTCCCGATAAATTTTAAACTAACAAGACGATATCAACGGAGAATTTCTTCATCATCTTCACATCATCGCTACTCAATAAACAACAAAAGTAAAACATGTTTTAACATATTTAACATCCAGGACCATCTAAGTAAAAACATCTGTGAAATAGCAGAAATATCAAATGTAGAGATGAAGGCTCTGATGTTAGACAATCATCGGTTTTTCATATTGGCTAAATTTGTTCTGACCGATATATCGGAAAAACACTAATATCGGCCGATACCGATGTGGTCGCCGATATATCGTGCATCCCTACTTATTTAATTTCAGTAATGTATCATACTTATATATTATTGTTTTCTACTTTGAGGCGTGAGATTAATAATCTTAATAACAGTAATTCAGTCATCTACTCGTGCTGAGCAGA
>NW_007582166.1:0-1685 GCF_000690725.1 Stegastes partitus | reverse complement strand
TATATATATAAAGTTCTGCACAATGTTGGAAAAAACTGACATTGCAATTTCTTCTAATGCTGTGATATATATTGCAATATATATTAAAGAATACAGAAACTTTCAACAGATAAATTCAAGCACTCTCCTGCACTCCTGCCATGTGGTTGACAGTGAACCTGCACTGATCTCACCTCTATTTGTGAATGTGGGTTGCCAGTCAACCAACCTTTGAACTTTTTGAGCTCTACATCTTAAAATAGGACATTATAGCTTCATAGTTACACTAAGTCACTGACAATAAGTGACTAACAGGTCATTCACATTTTTATTCAACACCTAAAACCTTTTACAGCAAAACTAAGCATCTTTTCTTTTTATCAAAAATGATTTAAAATAAAATGAGAGCAGCTCTACATCAGATTCCTCAGTGGTCCACAGCACCTTGTTCTGTAGATAGTAGAAAATAATAAACAAGCTATAGAACATTTTTTATAATTGTACAATGCCTTATTTATATGGTCTTTTTGATTTAGGTCACTTGTTGCTTCAGTTTCATTTCATGTGTTGTTTATACTCAAATGAAAGCTTGAATATATGCATGCAGTTCGTGTTAATGTATGAAAATTACGAAAGTCACTGTGATGCTCGGGGGCGCCAACTACAATCTTGCTTTGGGCACCAAATTGGTCAGGGCCGGCCCTGAGTGATATGTTCAATAAAATGTGTTATCAGTGTTACTCAGCTACCTGTTGCCATTGTTTAGTAGTTACTATACTGATTAGAAAGGTCGCTTTTAATATCACGTCCATATAAACAATGATGTCACTGCTGCAAACATCCTGCTGTGATGGAGCTCAGGACTCCACATGGTTATGGCCGCTATGTAACTAATGATTGAAGTGTAGCTTATAGACTGTGACTCAGTGAGCAGCTCACCTGTTTGAGGTAAAGAACAGTACACAGTGTTATTTACTGCTAGATCCTAACCCATCCTGTCTGCCTGTCATGGATAATTTAGAATTATAAGTAATTAATGAAGTTACTGCTGCTGTTCCATGTGTATAAATGTGCACAGCTCTCTCGCTTTGGAGATATGCATCCTCCTGCTGTCTGATGGTGCAGGTTTAAAGTAAACGCACCAACAAACTAAACTTCTGCTCCTGTTAACACTTTGAGGTCTGTGTGTGTGCCTCCATCGACTAAAGGCACAAGCTGCATCTTTCGCTCTGTGTTATGATTTTATGATGGTGCTTTCACTTGCACTTGGATATTGTAGTTGCATTAACAGGAACTTGGACAGAGCCTACTCTATCAGAATTGGGGTCGCTACAGGGTGACCAGTGACATTTCAGGAGTGGCCATGGCCTTCCTAACCTCCTTTCCAAGCTCCTGTCATCTGTTAAAGACTTGTATTTAGCCATTTACACATTCACGTTTTGATGGACCACAGTATCGTCATAGCTGAGGAACGTAGATGAAATTGTTCACAACTAAGCTTGGAGATGGTGAATGGACTAAAAATAAATGTTTTTCTCTAAACTTCTCACATGATTTCAACTTCAATGAATACTTAAATGGTGCAATATCTAATTTAAGACCTAAAATGAGAGAGATTTTGTGTCACAACTGTTTTTTCTTGTTTCGTTTCCCATTCATCATCTCAATGCCCCTCAGGTGTCTCTGTATTTCAAACTGTACAAAAC
>NW_007582165.1:0-1687 GCF_000690725.1 Stegastes partitus | reverse complement strand
TGGAGGAAACTCATTTCAGCCGCTTGTGTCCGCGATCGTGTTCTTTTGGTCATTACCCAGATCTCAAACCGCCCCAGTGCACGCTGAAGGTACTGATTTGATGGAGCCAACAGAACAACATCATCTGCAATCAGCAGAGATAAAATTCTGTAGTTCCCAAACCGAACCCCTTCCTCCCCCTGGCTGCGCCGAGAAATTCTGTCCATAAAAATAATGAACAGAACCGGTGACAGAGGGCAGCCCTGGCAGAGGCCAACGCACACTGGGAACAGGTCTGACTTACTACCGGCAATGCGAACCATCTCTCCTGCTGCAGTCGTAAAGGGAACGGACAGCCCTTAACAGAGGGCCCCGGACCCCATAATCCCGAAGCACCCTCTACAGGACGCTACGAGGAACATGGTCGAACACGTTCTCCAGATCCACAGAACACATGTAGACTGGTTGGGCAAACTCCCATGAGCCCTCGAGCACCCGATGGATGGTATGGAGCTGGTCCAGTGTGTTGCAAGTATTCCTTCCACCGCCCGACGACCTCCTCAGTCGAGGTCAGGAGGTCCCCACCTGCACTGTAGACAGTATTGGTGGAGAGCTGCATTCCCCTCCTAAGGCGCCGGACGGTTTGCCAGAATTTCTTCGAGGCTGACCAATAGTCCTCCTCCATGGCCTCCCCGAACTCCTCCCAGACCCGAGTTTTTGCCTCTGCGACCACTCGAGCTGCCGCACGCTTGGCCTGCCGGTACCTGTCAGCTGCCTCAGAAGTCCCACAAGCCAAAAATGACAGGTAGGACTCCTTCTTCAGCTTGACAGCATCCCTTACTTCTGGCTGCCACAACCACGTTTGGGGATTGCCTGCGACAGGCACCAGAGACCTTACAACCACAACTACGAGCGGCCGCAGCGACAATGGACGAGGAGAACATGGACCACTCAGCCTCCATGTCTCCAACCTCTCTCAGAATCTGGGAGAAGCTCTCCCGGAGGTGGGAGTTGAAAACCCTGCTGACAGAGGTTTCGGCCAGATGTTCCCAACAGACCCTCACGATACGCTTAGGTCTGCCAGGTCTGACCAGCTTCTTCCCCTGCCAGCGGATCCAACTCACCACCAGGTGCTGATTGGTGGACAGCTCTGCCCCTCTCTTTACCCGAGTGTCCGAGACACGCGGCCAGAGGTCTGATGATATAACTACAAAGTCGATCATCGACCTCCGGCCTAGGGTGTCCTGGTGCCACATGCACATGTGGACACCCTTGTGCTCGAACATGGTGTTCGTGATGGACAAACTGTGAGTAGCACAGAAGTCCAACAACAGAACACCACTCAGGTTCAGATCGGGCCGTTCCTCCTGATCACCCCTCTCCAGGTCTCACTGTCGTTGGCTGTCGTGGGCATTGAAGTCCCCCAGTAGAACAAAGGTTTTCCCAGTCGGGACACTATCTAGTAACCCTCCCAGGGACTCCAAGAACGCTGGGTACTCTGCACTGCTGTTGGGTCCATAGGCTGAGTCAACAGTGAAAGACCTGTCCCCAACCAGGAGGCGTAGGGATGTGACCCTCTCGTTTACTGGGGTGAACTCCAACACGTGGCGGCTAAGCTGGGGGGCAATGAGCAGGCCCACTCCAGCCCGCCGCCTCTCCCTGCGGGCAACGCCAGAGAAATGGAGCATCCAGCCTCTCTCCAGGAGTT
>NW_007582164.1:0-1688 GCF_000690725.1 Stegastes partitus | reverse complement strand
TGCAAACAAATCTACAATTCCAAACAGCTGCTAAAACATCGGGGTAAAAACTATATATACTGGATGTTGGACTGGATGTTGGGTCAATATTAGTAGTTTACTTCAATACTTTACAGTCACAGGTCTTGCGAAGTGCTGTTAAGGTAATAAAAAAGTGCAGAAGAAAAGATTAGTGCCAAAATAAAATTCAGTATCTGAGGATTAGAAAAATGTAAAACAATAAATTTTTTGATGAGGGATTCTTAAAATATTTCATTTTCAAAATTCTGGTTATTTTCACCCAAATAACACGATTTTGAGGTCTTTGCAAAGCACATTATTGCAAATTTTTGAATCAAAGGGCAATATAAGACATGAACATTATGATTTGTGGGCTGTCTTTGTCTCATGTGATATTTTATGTGCTTAAAGTTTATTGTACCAATATACAGATGTTGGTAATATAACAGGTAGATGTTGCTTATACACACCGATCAACTCTTTCAAAAGCATTTGGTATATCCATTAAGAAATCATTATTAACTCTTTCAAAAGCCTGTTTTTCTGAAGGTGAGATAAATAGTGACACTTTAGCTGAACTCAACATGCCTCCAGCAAAAACCCATGAAGTCAATCGATCTTTTGTTATCCTCGTCTGCTTTAAGAAAGGCTCATCCATGAATGCTATCAATGGCATAGTGCTCGAGAGAGTACAAAAATATTTCATGGAAGATTTTGATCCAAGTGATCAAAAGTTGCTAAATGGCATCTGTACCTGCTGCAGAAATAAATATCTTGGATATAGACAGGGGAAAGCCTGCTTGTTTCAATGATCCAGTTGATTTTTCAGCTTCAGGGTTGTCCATGCAGTATTTGCATGATTGCAAGGGCCAACCCTGGTCAAGAAGGCCATAAATGTGGTGGCAAAATCAAGCAAGGGCCTTTTCCTGTTGGAAGGCCACCTTTGCCATGTCCTTAAAGGCTAGCCACGCCTAAGCCAGTCAAAATCTGCAAGTGCTGTAGGCAGGTGATTGGTAAAGGGACCCAACATCCACAACCTTGTGGTATTTCTGATAGGTGGGAGAATCTGCAAGATGAGATGCTTCAAGATCCAAGAGGTGCAGAAATGGCTGCTTTGGCTCTCATTAGGCAAAAAATAGATGCTGCTCCTAACGATTCTTCCTCCATTAAGCTTGCCACAAGCGGTTTGCCAACAAATATCCCCATACCTGGTCCATCCCGAGCCCGAAAATCCCTTTTTCAGGATGAAAGTGTTCCAGCTTCAGAGCCATGAGCCACAAGGACTGTAACAGTCAACTGCACAAGTGTGTTGTAACCTACAACTCACGACACCAGTCATTTTTTGTAGCCTATGTGTGAGAATTTTCTTGTCTTTTTGTGATTTTTTTATTGTTGGTTAGAATTTTGTTCTGGTTTCCTTTCATGTTTAAGAGTTTTTAACATACATAGAAAAAACAAAAAATAAACAAACAAAAAAAACCTGTCTGTGATTGGTACCTTGACGTGGTAGATAGGCTTAAGGAGGTATGCAACTCCTCTGAACTAAATCCAGTCAAACACTTTTGAGAATATTTGCACTAAGTGGCCCTTAAAACATCCATTTTCATGTCTTAAATGCCATTTTGGTCCACAATTTACAATACTGTGCCTTTGCCATGACCTCAAAACCGCCTTATGTGGGTGCAAAT
>NW_007582163.1:0-1689 GCF_000690725.1 Stegastes partitus | reverse complement strand
CAAAAAGAGTATTTTAAATCTACAATTATTACAAAACTCAGCCACTCGCGTGCTGATGAGGACCAGAGGGCGGGATCACATTACACCTGTTTTAAGGTCGCTGCATTGGCTCCCTGTCCGCTTCAGGATCAATTTTAAGGTTCTTTAAATAGTTTTTAAGGGTCTTAACGGCCTCGCGCCCAGCTATTTATCTGACCTGCTTTTACTGTATCGACCCTCGCGGATCCTGAGGTCCTTAGGCAGTAGCCTTTTATCCATTCCAGTAGCAAGAACCAGAACCCACGGTGAGGCGGCATTCAGCCACTACGGCCTCCACCTGTGGAACAACCTGCCAGAGAGCCTCAGGACTGCAGAGACTGTCGATATTTTTAAAAGAAGGTTAAAGACATACCTTTTTAATCAGGCTTTTAATTGAACTTTGAATTCTTTTTACATTCTTATCATTATCTTATGTATTTTACTCTGTTTAATTTTCATCTTATCTTACATAGGGACTTTTATTCTTTAAAGTTTTAGTTTTTAACTCCAGTATTTCTTTAGGGGGGGTCCTCCACACTGGGGGGTTGTGTGTGGTCTGCTGCTGGGGGTTCTGTCTGCGGGTCCCTTTGGCTCGGCTGGTTGGGGGGCTCTCCACCTCGTTGTGGGGATCCCCCTGTCTGCGGGGTCGGGGATCCGGGTGCTGGCACCCCCAGTGGTCATGGTCTGCGACTCCTCCTGGTGTGGATGGTCCCAATGGTAGCGTTTCCCACAATCCCTCAGTGTCATGCCATGCTTCCTTTAGTCAAGTAGTGAGTGTGTGTGTGTGTGTGTCTGAGTGTGTGTGTCTGTGTGACTGCATGTGCCATATGTGTATGTGTATGCATGGAGGGTGGAAGGGACGGGTTTTTTTTTTTTTCTTCTATAAGACTCTTAAATGTTTTAATGTTTGTAAATGATAGAATGCTTTTAAATGCTATGTTGTTTTTAAAATGCTGTAAAGCACTATGTGTTGCTATACTGTATGAAAAGTGCTATATAAATAAAATTTGATTTGATAAAAAGAAATTTAAAGGCACCACTATAGAATCTAGTCTGCTTAATAAACAGTCAGCCCTACTTTATACAATATATCATTAGAAGGGCATTGCGGTGTTGCTCATTTTTTTTGACTTGCTGTGTCAGGTTCAGGCCACCTCTCGCAGACTCCTGGTACGCTCTGTCCTACCTCTACTTCGCTCCGTTGGGCACACTGATCACAGTTGGGTCTGGCCTACTGGTGAGCATGATCACAGGTGAGATATCACTTCCCAACATCTACATTCACTGTGGATACACAATCAGTCTGACTACTTCGTGACTGTCTAATCAGCTGTGCAACAACAAAGGGATTATGTGTCTCTGTCCTCTATAGGCGGATGCAAGCAAGAAAGGCGGAATTCTGATCTGTTTGTGAGGAAGAGTGATTTGTTCTGCTTCCACTATTGCAATAAATCAGAGGTAAGAAGATCCTTTGTTAGATAATCGCTTACAAAGGATTTATATTCCAGTATCATTTCTCTAAACTGCACAAGATTTTGTCATTTTGTAAACCTGACGCTACATTCTTAACCCACTGCAGGCATCAGACTTCAAAGAAAAGCCTCCAGCAGAGATTTACATGGGAGCAGACAACCCAGCATTCAAGGACTGGGATGTGAAAAGCAATGATGT
>NW_007582162.1:0-1689 GCF_000690725.1 Stegastes partitus | reverse complement strand
ATTCATTCTGGTGGTGGTAGCTATGATTGTAGCCACAGCTGCCCTGGGGCAGACTGACAGAGGCCTGGCTGCCATTCTGCCCCTCCGACCACCACCTCAAACAATCCATTCATACGCATTCACACCAGGCAAGGTGGGTGAAGTGTCTTGCCTAAGGACACAACGACCATGAAACAGGTTACAGGAATCGAACCGCCGACCTTCCGATCATCGAGCGACTCGCTCTACCACCTGAGCCACAGCTGCCCCTAAAACAGTAAAACAGTAAAACAGTGTGCTGTCACATGTCACAGTCGCTTTCGTACATTCATTTTGTACAATTTGATTTTGTAAAAAGGCAAATATTCTCCAAGGCAAAAGCGTGTAAAAAACCCTTCACGAAAGCCACGTTTTTGCTACTGCTTGTTGTTAACAAGTCAAACTTGGCTCACAATGATGACGAAGACTTCGGATAGCTTACAAACGTATAGCGGTGAGATTACTCACTCTGACGCAAATTCTGAAACCACAAGAACGCATAGAGCCTCACTCTGACGGTTTTTCAGAGAACTACAGAAAACAACTTTTTAAACTTTTTTATCCACCTTTTTAACTAACTTATTCAGTTTACATTTTTATTGACTTATTCTCATCAACTTTAAAGACAGCACAGTCTTTGAGAACATCAGAGGGCTGCATAAATAATGTTTTGCAGTAACCTCACTCGTGATGTTGCTTATATTGAATTAAATTGAATTTCCCTTCTGGGATGAATAAAGTATTTTTCATTTCATTCATTTCATATACAGCATACACCTGTGGCCTAAACCTAAAGATAAATTCATCAGTACAACTGGTAGCTATATTCATGCTGCATAAAAAGAAAAATGATGCACAATGCAAATTTAAAGTAAAATACCCCACATTACAGACATATTTGTTTGGAAAACCTTTTTTCTTACTGATGCATATTATGTTTAATGCTTTGTTGCATGTTTTTGCACTTGAAATTCCTCTTTGTTGTAAAGTGAAACAAATACTAAAGGACAAAGTGTAAAATAGTAAAATGTTCTGCCTGTGATTCATGTCTTTGTTGTTGTAAGCATTAAGGGACCAAAAAGAATCTGTTTTATTCATTATATATATATATTTTTTTAAATTAATCACCGATTAATCAGTTATTGTTTTTTTTTATTTTATTTTATTTTTTATTTTTTGCCAAATATCGGAATGGGCATCGGCCTCAAAAAAATCCATATCGGTCGGGCCCTAATGATAGTTTATGATGTAGTTAAATCCATTCCTCAATTCTATGCTTCTAATTTTGGACAGATCGAATAAGATAGAAAACTCTTGCTATAAAATATTGTTCGGCACACAAGTTCAACATATGTAGAAAAACTCTTTCATACCACAAGCAGACTTTGCAGCCTTAGTGTCTGGTGCTTATTATGACTTTTGTGCTTATTTGGCCTTATTTGCATTGTTTTTTTTAATGCTGATTGTGCATTTGTTTGAATTACGGGATAACGGGAAATTTGCAACATCACAGCAGCAAAGTGACAGCAAGAAAAGCAAGAAAACACAACTATAAATTAAAGAGGTGAGGTATATACACTATATATACAATATAAATTAGAAGAACACAAAGATACTAAGAACACAATTTTAAGAATATTTACACGAGTGGTTTGGCTTTTGAAAACACCA
>NW_007582161.1:0-1689 GCF_000690725.1 Stegastes partitus | reverse complement strand
TCTAATCCCACTCATGGCGGCTGTGAATAAGTGAGCTAAACGGCCTACAGTGTAAATGATGATATACGTTACCTGGCATCAGAAGAAGGAAAAGTAGAAATCCACTCCGTCCTCTTGGTAAACTCATATCTGCTCCTCTCGTGTCCCTCGATGGCTTCAGTCGCAATAAAACATGTCAGAAAGCAACGAACGTAGACGAGATATATGTGTGGAATTAAACGGTTGTACTTCTACTCAGAAACGATGGATGTGTCTTAAAGTGCAACCTGCAGTGTGTGGACAGAAAACACAGCTCAAGGTGATAAACCACCACACTTCCTTCCTTCTCACAATGAACATGCATTGTGCACCAGAGGCCAGAAAAAAAAGAAAAGAAAAAAATAAAGCTGTTACTTATCAGATATATGAGAAAAACATGTGTGTCAAAGAATGTCAAACACAACTAGACGAAGTTCCTGAAAAAGAAGTAGTGGAAAGTTTTTGTGACTTCACAGTTGTGGAAACACTAAAACATTCTTCACACCATGATGTGAAACTGGTACATCACACGCACAAACTGCAATGATTAAAAATAACCCAACCTCAACCACAGCGCTGGGTTGCTATGAGAAGAACGAGTGCTGGTTTGATTTGGGTTTATCATTTAAGGCAGAGTGCTGTGTGGTTCCTGGTTCTAAACCAGTGGGTGAAATGAACTCTTTTGCAGCGTTAGGCTGAATAAATCAGAATGTACCACTGTAAAGCCAGTAAAAATGTGGAACTTTGTGGCGATGTTAATAAGACTGACTTTAACTGACTTGAGTCTGTAGGAAA
This sequence comes from Stegastes partitus, assembly GCF_000690725.1. Classification (NCBI taxonomy): domain Eukaryota; kingdom Metazoa; phylum Chordata; class Actinopteri; family Pomacentridae; genus Stegastes; species Stegastes partitus. Next base: position 876 of record NW_007582161.1, on the reverse strand, counting down.
AGCAAATTGTAGGCTGTAGTCACTGGAACTACCTGATGGAGAGAAGAGTTTGTTCAATAAAATCCAAATAAACTAATTCCTTGGCAAAAAAAAAATAAAATAAAATAAATTAATTTAAAAAATCCACAACTCAGACAAATTCCCTCAATCCAGTTTTTACATTGTCTAATGAAGATAACATTAAATACACATGACCAGTGTCCTGTTGGGTGTTCAGCTAAACCATATTTCTTTTTCTCGTTAGTCGTGATGGTAGATGAGGCCTCATGAAGCGTTGTGGCACATTACCCACAATGCACTGATACTGTGTTGCTCAATACTGACACCTTCAGTTGTCTCTTCTGATGCAAGTTGTGGGACCTGGGACCTTGGAACGTTGCTCTCTGCCAGGTGCTTCTGAACCTCAATAACTGAATCAGCTGTGATGTTGGTGGTCTGGCTGCCAACTTCCTCATCTAGGTGCTGCCACAGGTATCTAAAAAAACAACATTTTGGCATTTTAGTACATGATTTGCAAGGAAATAAATGCACAAATAAGCTGATAAAACTGAATAACATGCCTGAAGTGGGTGCTGATAGCTGTTGTGAAGAAGGTCCAGGCTGTGGCTCAGTCTATGTGCAGCCAATCACAGCCACACATTCTGATTTGCGTCTACTGACTGCTTCACTGCATTTGGAGGAGCTACGAAACCCGAGTGATTTAAATCTGAGGTCTAGAAGTGTTGATGAGGACAAAACGCTGAATGACTCCAGATTGGAAGCAGCATCTGTGACTCGTGGCCTCAGGTGTTCGTGGAGGTGTGCTGCTGCCTGTGTGTTTTAAAGCGTTACGTTCAAGTGCATGATGGAGCATTTTCATCATGGGGATGACCTTTG
>NW_007582160.1:0-1689 GCF_000690725.1 Stegastes partitus | reverse complement strand
CTGCAGTGTCTGCCTTATATCTCACAGCTCAGGTAAGTCAGACACATACTGTAGATGTGAACTCATCCTGTATAATAGTACTTGAGAGAGGTTTATCTACTAATGCAGCTAATATTACCAGTGTTTTAGAAAGAATGAATCAGTCATTGACAGACTAACATGATGTAGATCAGAGGTTCTCAACTGGTCTCACCCTGGGACCCACATTTTCCCGTGGTCATTTTGTCGCGACCCATTTTTTTTTTAGAATTCCATCTTCAATATCTTTCCCTGTGCAACATGCATTTCAGAGCATATAACCATGCATAGTAACTGGACCATGACAACTGCATGTACAAAAGTGAAGAAAATAAATATCAAAACTACTTGAAAATAAAGTTTTGGCCTCATCAGGTCATTTGTTGAAGTTAATGAGACAGTTGGGCTCGTGCTCTACTCCTGATCACAGTTCCAGAGTCTGGGCTGACAGCAGACAGAGCTGCTCTCACATCATGCTCAGTGTCCAACCTGCTCCTCTGCTGTGACCTGAGCTGGACCAGGGTAGAGAAGCTACTGTCACAGCAACAGGTTGAGCTGAATGCTAAGATTGTTTTACCTGCAGGAGTGGTGAGGGGTGGATACTCAGCCATCACATCGCTGCACCAGAAGTGGGAAAGGCTGACCTCCCCACATCTCTTTCTCAGCATCTGATCACATGACAGCTCCAGCAGCTGATGCTCTGGTGCAGCCACATTTCGTTGTCAAACACTTCTGCATCCAGGGAGTTAGTCTCAGAGAGGACTGTGGCCATTTCTGATTTAGGTTGGTCAAAGTGTGACAACACCTTGCCCCCGTAGGTGAAGGGAGGGGAGGGGCCACAGGGGCCATGGCCCCTGCTGGAATCTGATTGGCCCCCTCTCTGCCCCCCTCCCCGTGAAATCTTGTCATTGGGTAGTTTCTTTGAGGAGCGCTAGCTGGTCGTTACAGCGCAGCTTTATGGGGGCGGGGTGAACAGAGTACTGTGGGAGTGTTAGTGACGGGAGCGGCTGGAACATAAAACAAGCGCACCTCTCCTCTCACTTCCACTCTGCACTTATGGACACTCTGAGATGGTGAGGGTCAAATTCAAACGGTCGGTAAATTGAACACAAACAAGTTACTGACATGTTTTATCTTAACTCGTAGATTTACCCATTGTCTTTAGTTCATCATTGAACATTTTCATGACAAAAAGTGGATGTTATTGGGTAGAGAAGCTGATGAAACGGGCCGACTAGATGGTAAACAACCATCAAGGGGTTTCTGCATTAATGATGATGTGACACCAGATCTGGCTACGGTGTGTTTTTGTCTTCTTCTTTTTGAAACGAGGAAAATGTGCTGACGTTAAATGAAGCCACTTTACACAGAGATGTTTTGGGAGCAGCCAGGACATTCCCAATCCCAACTGAATGGTGTCATTTAGTCTGTGTTCCAGCAGCAGCAGGGTTCAGAAATGTCAGAAAGAGGAACAGCCAGCATGGTTCGTTATCTGAACCCTGTTCAGGACCTCCGTGTTGCCATACGTAGAAGGTCTCTGGGGGTCCACTGGACCCCAAGAAAGAATATGTGCAAAATAATAGTTGGTATTCATTACAGGCTTTTATACCATGTTAAATACATTTTCTGATCAGCTGACATATTTTGGCTCCAAATGCAGGACACATGTCC
>NW_007582159.1:0-1690 GCF_000690725.1 Stegastes partitus | reverse complement strand
TTTTGGGTTTAAATCGACTGGAAAGACGTTCTCCCTTTAACCAGATCGTTTCCTGACTATTATTTATGAGCCATACAGATTCTCAGCTGAGGGAATGTGTTTTATCTGCTAACATGCTGAGTTTTACGTCACTAAAATCACTGAATGAAGCCGTGTAGTTACTGTATGCATCACGTTACCATGGGAACCAGATGTGTATTTAGTTGGTAATGCAGAAATCACATAAATATGTTTTTATGTTTGTTCCATTTACTGGTGCTACAGCTGATAGAACACAGATTAGAAAACAGATTATTCTGCTGGTATTTATTCAATCAATAACATTAATTTCGCTTTGATTTGGTCAAAAATTAAATTGATATCCTGCATTATGGGACAGAGTCAGACCTAAATGCACTTTAAATATATTAAGTTTGAAGTTTGACTTTAATGTGCAGCTGTTAGAAATAAGCGGCTGCATCGGTAAAATATTATATATGAACACGTTTAACAGTTTTCTACCAGCATTCCTGTCTTGCATCATTTGCAGTAGCGGCGCTTTTTACCGTCATACATTTTTATATTCCTCATTCTTCTCCATTAGCGAGAGTCACATGACGCGTTAAACGTCTCCTTTTACGCAAACAGAGTCTGAAGCAGAAAGTCTGAGTTGACAAACACAGTTGATACCCACCTCGTCATACCCGTGATCAACTGAACTGTTGCTTTAGTTTTTGGTGAGCCGCCTTCCACAAAGAAAGCCTGGCTATGTTAGACTTGCTTCGTAGCACATCCCTCAGGTGTAAAGGATATTGGAGTACTCACACGCCATTGCGGGCTGCAGGGTGGCGCAGTTGGTAGCACTGTTGCCTCGCAGCAAGAAGGTCACCGGTTCGCATCCCGGTGGGGGCACCAGAATCTTCCTGTGTGGAGTTTGCATGTTCTCCCCGTGCAGCGTGGGTTCTCTCCGGGTTCTCCAGCTTCCTCCCACAGTCCAGAAACATGTTGAGGTTAATTGGTTTACACATAGCTGGCATTTACAAAAACGGATCTACGTTTTTAAAAATAACATCGTTCACACCAGATTGTTTTCAACAAAAATCTTTATTTACACAATCACGCATAAACATGTCGTTAAGAGCTGCTATGAGCCAAACCTATAGGGGGCAGTGTAACGAGGAGCATAAAGCCATGCTAGCCAATCAGAATCCTGGAAAAAACACAGCAACAAATGGCACAAATAACTTCCTGTAACTTCAACGATAACGGTGCGAGGGTCGTTTGGAGCGACAGAGAAGCTCCTCCACATCCCACATCATAGAACATTTCTGAATGTAAATGCAAACAGGCCAAAAGCGTTGCACAAACGTAAAAACCAGCATCCATTTATAACACAGTAGCCAAACTGTAAACATGGTCGCACACATATGACGCTGATGACACTTTTGTCGCATACTGTGACATCAAACTCCGTCTCTTCCGGTTTTTCCAAATCTCCACTTTGGCCGAAGTTTTCAGATGTGATCGTTTTGTATGACTCGTAGCTTCGTTTACATGTGAACCAAACACATTGAAATGTCACCGTTTCTGCTACGTGTAAACGAGGCCTAAGTGTGGCCCTGTGATAGACTGGTTACCTGTCCAGGTGAACCTGCCTTCACCCTGAGTCAGCTGGGATAGACTCCAGCCCCTCATGACCCTAGTGAGGATT
>NW_007582158.1:0-1690 GCF_000690725.1 Stegastes partitus | reverse complement strand
TCACACCTACGGACAATTTAGAATCACCAATTAACCTCAACATGTTTTTGGACTGTGTGGGAGGAAGCCGGAGAACCCGGAGAGAACCCACGCTGTATGGGGAGAACATGGAGACTCCACACAGAAAGATCCCGGGCGTCCTCACTGGGACGCCAACCGGTGACCATCTTGAGACACCAGTGCTAACCAACTGCACCACCTTGCAGCCCATTTTTACAAAATATAATTCTAAAATTCAGATGTTCAAATGTTCATTTAAAATTTTGCAGTTTATAAGCGTTATGAACGTTAATACAATTAACAGTGACAATATGTGATTTTCACCAAAGATAATTGGAAATTTTACAGACATTTTCATGTGAAGTTTTACAGTGTATTCCTGTTTTAAACATTGTGGTTAATACAACTGACAGTACCTCTACGTACATTTCACTAAATATGAAAGCAAAAATTACAGCCTGTGATCGTAATAAACTATACAGTATTTTTCTGTTAAAAATACAGTGTAAGAGTTATTACAGTCAAATAATGTATTTTTTAACAGGAAAAATATGTGAAATTTACCATTTTGGCTGATTAACATATTTACGGTAGTTAACTGTCACACAAATTGTATACAACCTTTTACACATTTACAGTCTTTTACGGTCATGAATTTACATTTTTTTTAACCGTTAAATCTACGGATATTTTTTACAGTGTAGCTGCGAGGCTACGATGCTAACCACCGAGCCACCTTGCAGCCCAAAATGGTAAAGTGACTTATACTCATTATTCACCCATTCACACACATTCATAGACCAGTAGTGACAGAGCTGCCATGCAAGGTGCTGCCTGCCATTGGGAGCAGCTTTGGTTCAGTGTCTTGCCCAAGGACACTTCAACTGTGGAGGACTGTGAACCACCAACCTTACGATCAGAGGACAAACGCTCTACCACCTGAGCCACAGCCGCCATCTAATTCCAGCATGATCTATGAATATAAATAACCATAAGTAACCATAGCAACAATAAACCTGAACATAGAAAAGCATGTTTTTAGGTGACAAACTTATTTTTAGTGACACCTTCTGCACAACCTGTTTACTCATATAGCTTCATATAACACACTAACAAACAGCATTTAAAAATAACCTGAGTGTGTGCTCAACCAACATTCATTTCATTTAGGATTTTTTTTTTCCCCCCCTACTCTGACTGTTCATTAACATAAAGAGAAAAAAAAAGCAAAACGTGTTGGTTGCCGTACGAGGCTCACAGTACCTCGTCACACAACATGCGGCCATGCTTCTGTACTTTCACCAGCCCTCATATGAATCACGGTGATATGCAGCGCGCACAATAACGACGGGATCGGCTCTAAAGTTTGTCAGTTGCATTAAAGTCGGCACGGTATTGATGTGATTTATGGGATCCAAAGTTAATGCAGGCAACAGGAATGCCACACAGATGGGCTGTAACTTAGACACTAAGTGGCATATATTGGCTTTAATAGACTGAGAACTGTCTCCAACGGTAGAATCCTTTGATTTAGATCCTTTTACTGCCCCGAGCTTCAGGTGCTTCGCTCACAGTCAACTTTACTGGGGATGAATCAGACCTCTATTTCTTTTTTTTTTTCTTTTACTGTGGCGTCAAGGATGTTGGTGCAAAAACAACTCTATCTATCTATCTATCTATCTATCTATCT
>NW_007582157.1:0-1693 GCF_000690725.1 Stegastes partitus | reverse complement strand
GTCTTCTTCCTACGGAGCCCCTAAAGGGACATTGGCACATTTAAAAAAAAAAAGAAAAAAGTAGTTTCTCATGCGCACGCGATCATTCCCCATTTGTACACACTACAGGCGCACACAATAGACCAGCAGTCCATCTCTGTGTGCTTGTCTGAAAATGATAATACAGGATTTAACTGACTTTTACTTCAATCTTGGACTGTTTTCGTGCAGCAGAAATAACATTGGTCTCTATGTGCAGCCGCCTGTGCGACCAGAGAGCAGAGACTGTCTGCAAACTGCAACATACACTACAAAACTATCTAATAACGACACTGGTATTCACTGCAGTGTCACAAAGATCACTACAGCCGTCACTTCTCTCCTACTGATCACACTGCAACACTTGGTTTCACAAAAAATATACTTTTTCATATTTTTTAATGAATTTTTGTGAATATTAATTTCAATAACTTCACTGTACTCTACTGGACACCAATGAAACTCTGTCCAGCCACAATAGAGACCCTGCTGATAATACTACACCTGTTAGTTGAGTCAATGTCAAATGACTGTGGGATATTTGGAAATTACATCACCATCATCTTGGGCATCTGTACAGTTAGCAAGCAACACATTTTGTGTGTATGGCAGGTAGACAAGCATAGCTCAACTCTAAATAAATAAATAAATAAATAAATAAACATACATTACTTACATATAAAGATGCAGCTGAAGTGGAGATGATTGGCTAGTGGCTTGGTGCTTTTGCATCTTTGTGTGATTAGTTGAAAGAGAGTGGTCATGATGCAGCAGCATCATCCCTTATCCATATGAAAATGAAGCCAAATTTAAATCTCCAAATTGAGTTTTAATGTTGGACAGGAAGGAGACCATTACTGTGTGGGATTTTTGATGATTCTTAAGTAGAGTACAGTGAAGTTATTGAAACTTATTATTAATAAATATTCATAAAAATTATGAAAAGGTTTTTCTTTTTGTCAAACTAACAGGTGTAGTATGATCAGCAGAGCCTCTATTGTGGCTGGACAGAGTTTCACTGGTATACAGTAGAGTACAGTGAAGTTATTGAAATTAATATTCATAAAAATTAATTAAAAATATGAAAAAGTAGTGCACTGCAGTGAATACCAGTGATGTTATTAGATAGTTTTGTAGTGTGTGTCTTCACTGTAGCGGCAGTGTTGCAACTTGCAGACAGTCTCTGCGCTCTGGTCGCACAGGCAGCTGCACATAGAGACCAATGTTATTTCTGCTGCACGAAAAACAGCAGCTTTTGATAAAAAATGATCGTGTAGTATATTGTTCACCTCACACTGATGGTAAAGAGGCATAATTTGTGTGTTGATGACGTTTTGTTAAAGAGTTACTGATGCTGGAAGTCTGAATCTGTGAATATCTTTCCAACTTTACCAAAGTATAACCGAGTCCAAGATTGAAGTAAAAGTCAATTAAATCCTGTATTATCATTTTCAGACAAGCACACAGAGATGGACTGCTGGTCTATTGTGTGCGCCTGTAGTGTGTACAAATCTTGTGCGCACGCGAAACTACATTTTAAAAAAATTATTACATTTTAAAACATCTGCCAATGTCCCTTTAGGGGCTCCGTAGGAAGAAGACACCACAAGAAGAAGAAGAAGACTCTGTATCTTCCAAACTTTCCTCACATCACTCTCCAGCTCTGACTCCAAGT
>NW_007582156.1:0-1694 GCF_000690725.1 Stegastes partitus | reverse complement strand
ACACACACAACATGTACACACACACAACATGCACACACACACAACACGCACACACACAACATGCACACACACACAACATGTACACACACACAACACGCACACACACACAACATGCACACACACACAACATGCACACACACACACACACAACATGTACACACACAACACGCACACACACAACATGCACACACACACAACACACACACACACAACACGCACACACACACAACATGCACACACACACACACACAACACACACACCATGCACACACACACACACACACACGCACACACACACACCATGCACACACACACACAACATGCACACACACACACACACACCTACACACACACACTCAGGTGAGGTGGAGGTTAGCTGAGCTAACAGGCAACAGATTTTCCGTGTGCGGCTAATTAAAGAATTAAAAACAGCGGCTGATGAATGGGGTGTCAGAGACGTGTCCGGGTTTGAGCCACGTTGTCGTCAGGAAGGGAGCCAAATGAGAAGAGGCCATTAGGGTGTGTGTGTGATTTTAATCAGATTTAATCAAACTGTGTGTTTAATCTAATGGAACCAGTTTTACTGTGTTACCTTAATTAACTCGGGCCCCGGCCGGTCCTCAGCACTCGCAGCGCTCTGTCCAGGTCCGAGTACAGGTGAACAGCGCCAACATCAGGACTGTATGTCTGGGAGGTGTGTGTCTAAAGCCTTTCAATCATAACCAGAGACTTTCACCATTTCCATGGATGAGCCACAGCAGTGAAACCACAGAGGTGGAGGTGAACCACACCGACTGTCTCGTCACAGAGACACCTGTCAGGGGGTCTGGGGTACATCAGGCAGCAGGTGAACAGTCAGGTTGAAGTGCTAAAAGCAGGAGAAGAGGGCAGCGGGAGGAGTCTGAGCGGCTGACAAGGACCAGACAGTTCTGGCCAGATGAGTGGGCCGGAGCAGCTCTACAGCAGCAGGGCTTTCAGGGAGTTCTGGATGTGAGTACAGGGGGCAGTGGCTACCAAGAGGAAGGACAGCTGATGAACTGGAGACAGAGGAGCTTCTGGAGGACAAACTGAGAACCATAATGCTGCTATCATAGAAGTCGTGTGAGGCTGCATAACTGCAGACGAGTGTCCCCGCTGACCCGGGTCCACCAGCAGCGTGGTCCAACAGGAACATGAGCATCAGAGCTGGAACATGAAGCAGTGAAAGCAGGCGGTCCGGTGTGATGGCAGGATGTGTGTCCATCATCTACAGGGGGAGAGATGGCAGCAGGAGGGACTTTCAGAAAAAGGTTTGTTTCTGGGAAATCTTGGATCCTGCAAACACACAGAAGCTCCTTGAACACGTAGCACCGACTTACGGACCGCACAGCCCCTCAGGACTGCAGCACTCCCTGATGCCAGTCTGTCAGCTGATGATGCTTCTGCCACACAGCAAACTGTTCAGGAACCGTTTGAGGAACGTGACAAAGATGTCAAGGTGTTGGCCTCCAAGTTCAACAGACCTCAGATGGAATGTGTTCAAAAAACAAGTCCGGTCCATGCTGGTCCCGCCTGACAACTTCCAGGACTTAAAGGATCTGCTGTGAATGCTGGGCTCACGCTGCAGGAGTTTAAACCCTAACAGAGCGTAAAATGAAGCTGAAGCATCAGATGTTCTTCTCTCTGATGTCAGACATGCACACAACCAGATTAAA
>NW_007582155.1:0-1701 GCF_000690725.1 Stegastes partitus | reverse complement strand
GAAAAATGTATTTCAGTGCTGTACGTATCCTGCAGATTTTGACAGATTTCATGAGAATGTTTTCAAAAACACAATAAATTGTGTTAGATAAAGCTTTCCTATCAATGGGGGGGCACCGCCCACTACTAATGACCAGATAACAAGTAGTTCTCAAACACAATAGTAAAATTGAATTAATTATAACAAAATAGTTATAAAATCAATAACAATGTTCATATTCTTTGTATTATTATCAGATTTAAAATTAGTCTTTACTGCGTGTTTACTAATTTTACACTTCCTGGATGTGGGGCGTCGGCCACATGAGTGTGGATGTAGCTGAAACGCTTTTTGTGATCATGTGACCTCAGCCCGGGCTCTGATTGGCAGCTGCAGATTTTCTCACGGGGCGCAGCTCGGTGCGTCCTGGACCCTCCCACTTTTGCAGTAAGTCAATTAAATTTGTCTTTATTTGCGTTTGTTTTCTGTGGTTGGACATCAAAATGGTCCTTTGACATTCTTACGACTGCGTTTTAAATACGTGTCTGACACCATCACACGGCCTTTCCCCTCCTCTTCTATTAGATGACAGCTACTGTCATGACGGCTTAATGCATTGGCCATGCTGCCAATGGAGAAAAGGCTGGTCACAGAGATGAGTGACTTCAACCGAAAAGTCATAGAGAAGTTTGCTGAGCAGAAAGAGAGAAGAGCCAAATTTTTGTTTGAATGGCAATACTTCAGACTGCATTTGCGACCTTCATTTCTGAGAGTGTGTGAATTGATGAGTGTGATGATCATGAAGCTGTATCAGTATCGCTGTAACCGGCACAGGAAACTGCTGTGTGGACCACAGTGGTGGAAAGTAGTGCTTTTATAACTTCTGTGTACCGCAGTATTTATGCTTACAAATGAGGTCTTCTCGTGAAAAACAGAGCGCCTGGATTTGCTGTTTTTTCACTCATAGAAAAGACCGCGTGTAGAATACATGTAACTCAGTTTCATCTCGGACACATCTGACATCAGAACACCCTAGTTTATTATTTTTAAAGTCATATTTGGTCACACACCTGTCAGAGCACCACAGCCACCAACAACATCTACCACAGCCTGCTATGTGGAGCGTTTAGGGAGCATCAGTAAATCTTAGTGTCTGTTGATAAGAAGATGTTCAGCAAGTCATACGTTTTTCCTTTGACCAGCTGGGAGGTGGGACAAAATGAGAAAGTTGGTCGTACTGGTGCTACCAGTGAAAGAGTTAATCTGGAGCCCTGTATAGTGTTTTTTTTTTTCATTATTTGTGTGTTTTGAATTTGTACAGATCCTGTAAATACTGATGAAAGTTTGATGAATGGTTTTGAAATTTCGTTCTGGTCAGTCTTAATAATGTTAAATTAGATTATGATTAGAATATCCTCCAAAAGTAGAACATTTGCATTCCTGTAAATAGTTGTGCCTGATGTGACTCATATTCTAATTTAAAATAAGAGGTCATTTGCAGACTGCGGACCCCACCAAAAATTTTCACCAGCAGCCACTGCTATCCAGGATTATATTTAAAAAGGAAATCATGAGTAGATCCTCTTTGACCAGCTCCAACATTAGAACAAAGACATCGACGAATATATAATGCAATGTTTATATAATAAAAATAATAAAAATAGGAATAGACAAGTTTTTTCTGTACAATATCATGAGTACTTTTCTATCTTACTGTTACTG
>NW_007582154.1:0-1702 GCF_000690725.1 Stegastes partitus | reverse complement strand
TGTATGGCATTGTTCACACAGCACATTGTTGTCTGCCATGATTAAGAGAATTCATGTGTAAATTAAAGCCGCATTGGACGAGTCCTCGCACTTCCACGCGTGTCGGACGCGGCGCACGTCAGGGTTGTGGCAGAAATGCACTGCGGGAAAAGTGACAATCACCGAACTGTGACCCTTTTGTCATAAAACAGTAAATGCAGTTAAGTGTCACAGTTGTGCAGAATGCTGTTGTTGTTCCGTTTGTCCACTAGATGGAGATCTGACTTCATTCAATCCTCAGTCCTCACTGTGTCTCCTCAGTAGCGCAGGAGCAAGCTGCAGCCAGAGCGGTTCAGAGGGCCGCCACCAGCACGCCGTTTGATGAAAAGTCACAATGTTTGGTATGAGTCATCATCAACATGTAGAGGCTCAGGCGCCCGTATAGCTCACCTGGTTGAGCGGGTAGCCCATGAACAGGGGCTACAGTCCCCAACGCAGCAGTTGTGAGTTCGAATCCCGCTCATGACCCTTTGCTGCAGGTCTCTCCCTCATTCTTCTACCCCCTTTCCTGTCCCCCTCTCTACTGCTCTAAATAAAGGCAAAAGCCCAAAAAAATATATTTAAAAAAAAACATGTAGAGGCTCATGTCATCGCATTTGAGGCTAATACGGTCAACAGGCTAAAAATAGCACATGAAAGTGCAAAGCATGTTCTTTCTTGACTCGTATGTCAATTTTGGTGAGTTTATGAGCATTCCAAAGCTGTCAAAAAATCCTTTCCGTGTCATAGCAATGAAGCGTCACCATGGCAACACAGGTGCTTGAAAACGCAAAAGCTTCATGCTGTAGCATCGTCAATGTGGGAAGACTTAGCTGACCAATTATAGAAATGATATCACAAAGTTTGGAGCAATGGCACATGTAAGTGTAATACCTCAAACAGCCTGTTACCAATATGTGGTGCTATGACTGTGAATGGATTTGGGCATATGAATGTGATCAGGACAGCAGTCTGATTAAATATGAAAAGCTTGAGGCAGAATGGCGCATGTACAGGGTAGTTACACAGTACTTCCTCTTTCATGGCGAAGGATCATAAATCAGAGGGTTGCCGTGGCCACACCCTTTGACCTTTGCAGATGATTTTCATAACATTTTACCTTCAAGGCGTATTCTACATGCTACCCACATTTCAGCGCTCTGTGACTTACCCCCTAGGAGGCGTTAGCTCAGGTTGGACAAATGAACAATCCAAAATGGCGGACTTCCTGTTGGGTTTAGGGTATGGCTGTCACTGACTTTTTTGTTCGTCCTGACCTCCTTCATATACCTACCAAATTGCGTAAGTCTAGGTTAAACATACTTCAGATAGGACACTGTTGAAATTTTCAAGGTGGCGCTGTGCAGCCATTTTGGCATTAAAATGTCCAACGCCCTTAAAATATCAAAATTTTCGCCAGTCCTGATGTGTGTGGCGATTGTGGTGAGTTTTCGTGCATGTTTAGGCCCTCACAATCGCATTTTGGTACAAAAATTATCACAAGGGTTACAATAGGGTCCTACGCACTGCAGTGCTCAGACCTTAAGTATTACAAGTGACACAAATCTCTGCACATAGAGCGCCCTCTGCTGACAGACACTGTGTCTTAAAACTCAAACTGCTGGGAGGATGTATGTAACATCATCTGCTTAAGTGAAGTTAAGTAGTCAGTCAGCATGTCATT
>NW_007582153.1:0-1705 GCF_000690725.1 Stegastes partitus | reverse complement strand
TACCATGATTCAATGTTGAAAAGCAATAAAAGGGGGAAGCTCCTAGGACGGTCAGTACTTCTTATAGACACTGTAATAATCATTATAGAAGCATAATAAGGCTGAATGTCCTGAGCATCATTTGACACATAAATGCCAACCGGACCTTTTCACTGTCTTCCAGAGTTGTACGTCTAAACTGCTTGACATTAGCCTCCCGTTACCTTAAAAAGAAATCTTTTTAAAAACCGTTAAATGAGTGCAAATGAAAATAAGCAGATAGACGGAGCACTGATGTCTTACTCTCTCCTCCACAGTTTTCAAAGTCCATGGTGCTGAACGTGTACAGCGACTACATCAACAACTTCACCAACGCCATGGCGCTCATCAAAAAAGCCTGCATGTCCAAACCCGCTTTCCTGGACTTCCTTAAGGTGCTCACACTTTGGTATTTACCCCACATGATCCAGTGTTTTCTCTCTTTCGTGTTGCTGACACCACTTCAGTCAAGTTTTTAGGCTGTGTGTCAGATGGAAGTGTAACGCCTGGGTTTTATCCCGTGTTTGCATTTTGACTGATGTATCTACAATATATATTTAGATTTATTAGACCACCTGTCTAATTTGTTAAGCACTGTATATATGTATATATAAAAAAGACACAAAGTTAGTGACATGCAATGGTAGCGTATTAATGTGAGAGAGAGAGCAGACGAACCCAGTGCATCATGGGAGTCCTCCATCAGTCTAAAGTCAGCATAACTAAGGCACGGTTCAGGTGATACTGAGCAGCTCTAGCTATCAGCTTTATCAAAGGAGAAATAATTGACCAGGATATGTCCTTTAACTCACACAGAAAGCACACCTGTAGGCCGACCTTCTTTCACCAACGTCCTGCCTCAGAGTGATGCTGAGAAACTAGTCCATGCATTTGTAACTTCTAGACTGGACTATTATCAGGACTTCTCAATAATTCTCTTAAAAACCTCCAGATGAAATGCTGCAGCCAGAGTTCTGACAGGAACATCAGCTTCTCTTCATTGGCTCCCTGTGAAATCCAGGATAGAATTTAAAATCCATCCCAACAGAGCTCTTTGCTCTCAGACTCCAGGTCTACTTGTGGTTCTCAGAGTTTCCAGAAGTAGAACCAGGCTCCTCTGTTGTGGAATCAGCTCCCAGTTTGGGTTCAGGAGGCAGACACCTTCTCTGCTTTTAGGATCAGGGTTAAAACTTTCCTATTTGATAAAACTTAAAGTCAGGGCTGCTCAGGATCACCTGAACTGTCCCTTAGTTATTCTGCTGTAGGTTTAGACTGATGGAGGACTCCCATAATGCACTGGGCTCCTCTCCTCTGTCTCTTTCTCCTTTCCGTGCTGTTATAAATCACCATCTTCCTTTGTAGTTCTGTGTCTATTCTGTCTGCAGGTGTCTCTGATCTGTAGCTACACGTCTCTGATCTGCTGTCACCGACCGCCAAAATGTTCACGGTTCTGTTTCTCCGTCTGCTATCCTGCAAAAAAATGAAAGTGAAACACTGACAACATCTTCTTTCATTTTGACTTTCAGAAGAAGCAGGCGTCCAGTCCAGACAGAATCACTCTGTACGGCCTGATGGTGAAACCCATCCAGCGCTTCCCTCAGTTCATTCTGCTGCTGCAGGTGAGTCAGCGGCGAGGGAATTCATTCCAATCACACCTCCGTTCTTTTATCAGCTGCACTTCTGGACC
>NW_007582152.1:0-1706 GCF_000690725.1 Stegastes partitus | reverse complement strand
CATTTGTTCTTTTAGAAGGTTTGACTGCATTTGGAAAAAAAAAAAATCATGAATTGTTTTGCTGATATTTGATGTTATTTGAAAGAAACATTCTGTATATTCAGGATTGATTCCTATGACTCCTAGAAGGAGACTAGTGAGGGAGGCCACCAAGACTCCTATGACTCCTCTTAAGGAGGTACTAGAAGGAGACTAGTGAGGGAGGCCACCAAGACTCCTATGACTCCTCTGAAGGAGTTACCAGCTTCAGTAGCTCAGGTGGAGAGACTGTTCATACTGGCGCTGGATGAGATGTCATTTACAAGGCCGCGCTCTCGCGAGTAATGTAATGTAATCTTGCAAGAATGGCGGCCCGCCACTCCTTTCACGCCTAATTGACCGGTGCGCTTGTGCACGTTTCGGCCACTTCCACCCCAGGGGAGCGCTCCAGCGGGGCCGAAGTGTCCGGAACGGTGCAATATTTCATTTCAATATTTCATCATCGTGTTTAAGATTACCTATTACTTTAAATTTTTCTACTCTACTCTTATTTTAGTTAATGTAGTTTACCTTAATAATGTATCATAGTTATATTATGTTATTGCTTTTTTACTTTTATGTCATGTAATTTGTTTTTTGTCAGCTATATGTGGTACAAGAATTTCCTTCGGGATTATTAAAACTTTATCTTACCTGATCTCTAATTTTGTAATATAACTTTTTTCTTTTTTCATATGAAGCCTAATATAGAAAAACTGCAAGTATCATATCAAATGATGGAAGATCTGTGTGCATTGTGGTTTTTCATCTCATTTTTCAGATGCGTTGTTTCATTATCATGTGTGTTATTACTTATTACTTGCATAAAATTGACAGTTTAACTTTTTACTGTTCTATTCTGGTCTTGTTTTAGCTCAGTAATGTGTCGTACTTATATCTAATTGCATTTCTACTTTTAGTTACTGCATTTTTGTTACATTTTGTTTTTTTCTGACCAATACCTGGCACAAGAATTTCATTTGAGATTAATAAAGTTGTATCTTATCCTATCTTATCTCTAATCACGTAATATGACATATATTTTCCTTTATATGAAGGCGAATATAAACAACCTGCAGGTATTTTCATATCAAATGATGTAAGCTCTGGGTGCATTGTAGATTTTCATCTTATCTTTTAGGTGCATTATTTCATTAGCATGTGTGATATTACTTATTACTTCCATATAATTTTTGCTGTTCTATTCTAGTCTTATTTTAGCTCACTTGTTTTATTTCAGTTACGTATCATACTTACATTTTAATGCATTTTTCCTTTTAAGCACTACATTTTTTATGTTATTTGTTTTTTTCTGAGCAACATCTGGCACAAGAATTCCCTTCAGGATTAATAAAGTTGGCTCTTATCTTATATATATCTTATGGATTTGCTGTAAGAAAATGATGGAGGATCAAGTTAGGCTCGACTTGTCTGCAAAAAACGAGATACAACATGTTTGGCTACCACCTAGACAGAGCAAAGATGAGAGATTAAAAGTGCAGGAAGTGAAACTAAAATGCCCATCTTTCCCTTCCAGGTCCTCCTGAAGAGCAGCCGCATCGACGTCCTGCTCAGCCGCCTGCTTCCTCACGGCCAGCTCCTCTTCCTCAACCACCGCTTCGCCCAGAGTCTGGAGAAGGAGGTAGCCGCTTACATGGCCAAATGAACCCGGCTGTCGCTTTCGTTGA
>NW_007582151.1:0-1707 GCF_000690725.1 Stegastes partitus | reverse complement strand
ATCCAGTTTCCCAGTTCTACAAGTTGGGAATCCCAGTTGTTTTCAGTTTAGTTTCAGTGATTACAGGTGTTCTAACTCCGTGTCAGTGTTCACAGATGAGTCGCTTTCATTGCATTGGGGTTGAAGCCTGTATTTTTAGTACAGTCTTTCGAAAGTGTTTGTTTCTAATTGTGCATAAGAGGAAACACTACCTTCAACTTAGAAATAACGTAATTAGTGACGCCATTCAGTATCTAAATAATGCTACAGAGAAGATGTGTTCACTGCTGTTGTATACTGTGCCGTCTATACCAAGTATGTTGTGTACATACACACGTGGACAAAATAGTTGGTAGCCCTCGGTTAATGAAAGGAAAATCTACAACAGTCACAGAAATAACTTGAATCTGACAAAAGTAATAATAAATAAAAATTATAGGAAAATTAACCAATGAAAATCAGACATTGCTTTTGAACCGTGGTTTAACAGAATTATTTAAAAAAATAAACTCATGAAACAGGCCTGGACAAAAATGATGGTACCCTTAACTTAATATTTTGTTGCACAACCTTTTGAGGCAATCACTGCAATCAAATGATTTCTGTAACTGTCAGTGAGACTTGTGCACCTCTCAGCAGGTGTTCTGGTCCACTCCTCATGAGCAGACTGCTCCAGGTGTCTCAGGTTTGAAGGCTGCCTTCTCCAGACGCCATGTTTCAGCTCCTTCCACAGATGTTCAATAGGATTTAGATCATAGAAGGCCACTTCAGAATAGTCCAGTGTTTTCCTCTGAGCCATTCTTGGGTGTTTTTAGCTGCGTGTTTTGGGTCATTATCCTGTTGCAAGACCCATGACCTGCGACTGAGACCAAGCTTTCTGACACTGGGCAACACGTTTCTCTCTAGAATACCTTGATAGTCTTGAGATTTCATTGTACCCTGCACAGATTCAGACACCCTGAGCCAGATGGAGCAAAGCAGCCCCAGAACATAACAGAGCCTCCTCTATGTTTCACAGTAGGGACAGTGTTCTTTTCTTGATATGCTTAATTTTTGCGTCTGTGAACATAGAGCTGATGTGCCTTTGCCAAAATGTTCCAGTTTAGTCTCGTCTGTCCATGGAACATTCTCCCAGAAGCTTTACAGTTTGTCAACACGCAGTTTGGCAAATTCCAGTCTGGCTTTTTTATGATTTGTTTTCAACAGTGGTCTCCTCCTTGGTCGTCTCCCATGAAGTCCACTTTAGCTCAAACAACAACAGATGATGTGATCTGACACTGATGTACCTTGACCTTGGAGTTCATCTTTAATATCTTTAGATGTTGTTCTGGGCTCTTTCGTTACCAATCGTATTATCCGTCTCTTCCATTTGTCATCAATTTTCCTCCTGCGGCCACGTCCAGGGAGGTTGGCTACAGTTCCATGGACCTTAAACTTCTGAATAATATGTGCACCTGTAGTCACAGGAACATCCAGCTGCTTGGAGATGGTCTTATAGCCTTTACCTTTAACATGCTTGTCTATAATTTTCTTTCTAATCTCCTGAGACAACTCTCTCCTTGGCTTCCTCTGATCCATGTTTAGTGTGGTACACACCATGTCACCAAACAGCACAGTGACCACTTGCAATCCTATAAATAGGCCGACTGACTGGTTACAAGTTTGTAGACACTTGTGATGCTAATTAGAGGACACACCCTGATTGAACATGTCCCTATGGTCACATTA
>NW_007582150.1:0-1708 GCF_000690725.1 Stegastes partitus | reverse complement strand
CTGATCCGCGCCGATATAACTCTGTACAGGGCTACTGGTCCAGCTCTCCGTTTCTAGGGTTAGGTTCTATCTGCCTCCAGGCCCTTGACCTACTAGGATTCTTTAGAACTGCTTAAGCTGGTGTCGAGGAAACTCGCCCAGCTTCTAACTGCCTTAATCCAGACGTCTACCCCGCTTCTTCTAATAGTTGACTCAACTAAGTAGCCTCAGTAGTCAAATCACTCTACCAGATATGCCTGTTAGTGGCAGCTTTCCTCTTAATGGATCGAGCACTTGGTAAGTTGCTAGGTTAGATTTAGATGTTTGGCAACACTAACCCCAGGGATCTGTTTAAAAATACTAGTTTACTCTTGTGACTTAGAGTAACCATTAAGAACCACTATAAAGATCTTATGCACACAATTGACTAACTTTTTACTAGCATCAGTTACTGTAAAGACTTAATGAAATTTCAAACCAAATAAACTTTAAATGCATGATCACATATTTATTACAAAACCTTAGCAGGAGCACAGCTACAGCTCTTGATTATTCATTCACAATATTTCAAAATATGATTAAACAATTTGATTTGAGATACAATTGTAGAACTGAGCTTTTCTAAATAGTAACCTAAGAAGTAATTTGGGGAGAGGGAGAGTCGAACAGCCCGGCCAGAGCTGGCGAACTCAACCCTGCTCAGACCTGAGCCTGGAGAGTCCTCCTCCAGTGATGCAGCAACCCAGTACAGAGTCCTGATCCTCGGACAAAACCCTCCTGTCTCAGGGGGAGATGAGAAGTCCCGACTCCGATCAGATCTGCAGTTGTTTTGTTTCCATTTGGGGAAGGAAGAGAATACTTCTTCATGCAGAACACAGAAAGGGGTTCTGCTGCTCCTCCTGAGTAGAATTTGCAGACCCATCAGGACTTCTTCAATCGGTGGAGGAGTGTTCAGCTCCAACGACGTCCCGTGAAGAACTCCGCCATCTCCATCATGAGCAGTCTCCACGAGCTCCATCTGAAGTGTCTTTGTTATATATTGTATTCAACTCTCCCGCCTCCACACATTTACTACTACACACAGTTTTTATCCTGAGCACACACACAGATGTCTAATAGGCACTTCCTCTTTAGCCCATATATGTGATACCTTTAGGATCTGATTCATGTGTTTGGTAAAAGCAAAGAGCACAGTCTGGCAATCACAGGACACATGCTGCTAAAAAGAGGAACCATCAACTGCTTCAGCAATGCGTTCATTCTGCAACCTTCCTGCAGACAGTGGCCTCGTATGACATATCTAGACCTGAGCTGTATTAGGGACACTAACCTTTCTTGATCTCTTGACATTTTCACCCCTTCTCTCGGCTTTAACTGTGCAGCTTTAATTCAGTGGTTACATGACATCACCTTTAATTCATGGCAATGTTAAAATAACCGTTTCATATTTAAACAATCACCAGATTACAGCATTTCTGATCACAGAGTCCTTTATATTGCTTACGCTGGCCCAGTGGTCTTTGTTAGTGGCTGCTTCTGGGATCTCAAACCTTGACTCCACTTGACAACACACCTCACTGCTTTGTATTTGTTCCTAC
Organism: Stegastes partitus; assembly: GCF_000690725.1. NCBI lineage: Eukaryota > Metazoa > Chordata > Actinopteri > Pomacentridae > Stegastes > Stegastes partitus. The sequence goes on along the minus strand of NW_007582150.1, from coordinate 131 downwards.
TCAGCAACAGTCTGACCACAAAGTCAATAGAACAAGAGGAACAAGCCTTTGGTTGGAGACTCACTGGCCCACTAATACGTCCCAAACATTTTGTTTATATGGACTTTGTTGTTGGAACTAAATGTAAAATC
>NW_007582149.1:0-1712 GCF_000690725.1 Stegastes partitus | reverse complement strand
AGGTCTTTGTTCTTTGCCTCCTTTTCACTGATCTGCTCCTGGAGGTCCATGTACTTTCGCTCCATTTCACTGATTTGCTCCTGGAGGTCTTTGTTCTTTGCCTCCTTTTCACTGATCTGCTCTTGGAGGTCTTTGTTCTTTATCTCCGTTTCATTGACTTGCTCTTGGAGGTCCATGTTCTTTGCCTCCATTTCAGTGATCTGCTCCTGGGGGTCCATGTTCTTTGCCTCCTGCGGGCCGTAGTTTGCCAATACCTGACCAAGACCTACAAAATTTGGTGGGCATGTGTAGCAGGTTGGGATGCACAAAAAAGTCAATCAGCGCCAAGCCCGAAACCCAACAGGAAGTCCACCATTTTTAAAAAGGCCGCTGCCATAAAAAGGGACGTGCTTTGTAACTGGCCTGTACCTGCTCCCATCTGCCTGAAACTTTACACATGTGCTCCAAGACTTAGCCAGGGCATGTTGACATCACGTCCCAACACGCACGCCGCCACGGCTCACCATCAAACAGGAAATGGACTGTAAGTAGGCCCAAAACTCAACATGCTGAATCAGAGTTCCGCCTGACAATCATACCGCGAGGACGCGTCCAGGAAGAGGGGATGCAGGGCAGGAGTGAAACATCGGGAGAAGAAGAGACGCTACAAGCCGTCCGTCCGTCATCATAGAAACATGAGGTCTCTCTCTGATGGGCCGGAAGAGCTAACAGCTAACAACGCTGACCCGGCTGCAGTGAGAGTATCAGGAGTGCAGCCTTTTGTTGTTCACGGAGTCATGGCTGAACAAACTCACTCCAGACTGGAAACTTTGGATTTCATCTGGTCAGAGCGGACCGGAGCTTGAGGGAGAGTGGTAAGAAGAAAGGCTGGGGACTCGCCATGTATGTGAATGAGAGATGGTGTAATGCTGGCATGTTAGCGTTAAAGAGCAGTACTGCACGAAGGATGTTGAACTGCTGGCGGTTGGTTTGCAGCCGTTTCATCTGCCAAGGGAGTTTTTCGCATGTCCTGGCAATTATAGTTTACATCCCCTCCTCAGCTTATGCTTCTGCGGCCTGTGAACTCATCCATAGTTCAGTGTCCCAGCTGCAAACATCACACCCTCAGTCTCTGATCGTCATCTCAGGAGACTTTAATCATACATCGCTCTCTACCACTCTCCCCACATTCAACCAGCATACGGGCTTCCCAACTGGAGACGGTGGGGCCTTGGACCTGCTGTGTGCGGACACCAGGATGCATATTACTTAAGTGTTATTTTCTTGTACTTTCTATATTTTTGGATGCTGCTGTGGTGTGTAAATTCCCTAGGCCTGGGATAAATAAAGTCTTTTCTATTCTATTCTATCGACCTTTTTTCATGTTCACTTTTTTTCTAGTTCAATATTTAATAAAAATTTAAAACAAGTCTTGTTTTCTTTATTGTGTTGTCTTTATTATTTCCCAAATACATGCTAAATACGTCTGATATGGGCCATGTAGATCGTTCTGGTCCAGTACATAGACTAGTTTTCACACCCAACGCTCCATCATCTTGAAGCTTGCTTATTGGAATATCCCTGATATAGTCATAATTCCATCCTGGACCGAGGGCATGAAAACAAACTAGCAGCACTGTATATGTAAGGTTTAGATGAATAAAATGTACAAAAAAACATTTACAGTTTTCAGTTAATTGTAAACTTTTAAGAGGCTAAAATATGTGTAAATG
>NW_007582148.1:0-1712 GCF_000690725.1 Stegastes partitus | reverse complement strand
TGACACACATGTTGTAGCAATGTCATGCCCAGTATTGAGGAATTTCTATTTCCTAATTCTGTTAAAACCAATATTGGTTTGTGATGGAATAAGTTAAATTTTAAAATCATCTTAGATAATGGGAGAGGCACTTTTTTTTTTTTTTTTTTTTAAGTTCTGTGAGTACAGAAATATGAGGGTTTTTTTTGTTGTTTTTGTCTACAGCTTCAGACAGAGTTGTATACACAAGGCAAGCCCTCCTTGCATCATTTTTAATGCTTGATTGCTGTTGTCTTTTATTTATCTGTACCTGTGAATTATGAGATCCCTGAGTTTCCCCGAGGGGATAAATTATCTCTGTTAGCACAGTATGTTTTCCAGTGTGTCTGCATCGTGTCTTTAGTCGGACAAATTTTAAGTTTTTACTTTCTTATTATCATACTTAATCATTTTGCACAGATGATGGTTTTTATGAGAATCAGAGTTCTTTCACTGCAGCTATAAAGTCACTGAAGCTTCTGCACAGACATTATCATTTGTCACTGCTTAAAGAGCAAAGATCAGACAAATGAAACATGACACAACTACAGCAGTTTTACCAAAAGATTAGCTTCATGTCATATAAAAACTATGATGCACAGATGCTGGAATCACACATCTAACATCTGAAAATATTTAGTCAATCCTGTCTCATTAAATTAAATGTACTTATTTATTGGCAACAAATGAATTATTTTGACAGAAGTCACTCAGATTATTTCTGTTTCTTCATCAACATACTGACCAGTATCAAGTCTTTAATGAACATGTATGAATTCTTAAACTGTTGTTCCAGAGCTGACATTCAGACCTTCGCTGACATCGTATTTCATGTGTTTTCTGACAGAATTCCTTCCTGCTGATCACCATCCAGCCACAGCAGTGTTTCATGTTTTATTGATCTGACTCTCTCAGCTCTTTAAGGTCCAACAAAGATGGAGGTCTCAGTTAAAAACAAATCCTCCAAGTGCAAAAGATTTTACAGTTTTTACAGAAAAGTTACAGCTGCGTGTTTCACTAACACGGCGGAAACTTTATGAGGAAATGATGCTACACATTCCCTCAGTATTGATCTTTGGACAGTGAATCAGATATTATCCTTTGTCACTCGAGAGATGTTTTGTTGTCCTGACAGAGTCCTGCAGCTTCCTGCTGTGTGATTGGAGCTGAACTCTGGTCTCTGGTTGGAGGTTTCACTGGTTCACTGTCATCTTGATGTTTTCTGGACATTAACAACAAAGTTGTGAAAGTGTGACAGAGTCCTCAGATGGATGATGAAGGACTGATGAAGGAGAATCAGCAGCTTCTCTCTGTGTGTTTCAGGTGAAAGTTGATCTGCTCTGTGACTGGATGTGGATCTGAGTTCTCCTGGTCAGTGTTTTCTTTTTCTAAAACACAGGTCAATAAAAGTACACAGAGTTTTTTTACACAGAAGTAAAACTAATTCAGAATATGAACTAGTGGATAAGCATACAATAATATACACAGTAATATACTGGATGTAGTGTGTTACATAAAATTGAAATTTAAAAGGATGTGAATCATGAAATAATTCCAGCATCACAAACATTGGTGCCATCTGGTGGTAGAATGTAAAATGACACTGTGGTAGACAGCAGTGTGAATGTTGTACTGAGCAGGTTGTTGTGTTTGTGTGAAGGTGTGGCTCTGCTATGGATCAGTGTGAGGACAGA
>NW_007582147.1:0-1713 GCF_000690725.1 Stegastes partitus | reverse complement strand
ACCTTAAAATCAGACAGTAAAGAGAATTTCTTGTCCCACACAGCAAAATCTGTAGTGTTAATTTTCCAGTGAAAATTATTTTGAGTAAATGGGTGTTGATTTGGGTGTTGTTTTAACTCTTATAGTGATGAAATCGCTCTGAGGGCGGTGCTAATTACGCGAGTTGAATGCAAACACCGCTGGCCGAGTTAATTGCACTCCTGGAGGAGTTAATAAGCCACGCCCGATTTCAAATCGCGCATTTCGTCCATTGCCGAGAGAGAGGAGAAGACCCTGGTTGGTACATATGCTTAAAAAGGGTAAGAAACAAATATATTTACTTGGACAGGCTGTTAATCCTCATATAAATTCACGTGTTAACGTCTAGTAGGGTGATATGTGTCATTGAAGCAAGTTGATACGAGCAAATGTTAATGTGCGTAACAAGCTACTGCTAGCTAACATGCTACTGCTAGCTAACAAGCTGTAAACTATAGTCATTTAATAGGCACATTTTTCTCCGGTAGAATATCAAATGAACAGCTAAAGTAAGTATCGTGTGTTTCAATGTAATTTAGATGCCCAATGGCGGGTTAAATAACGTTTTTTAGCACAAATGGTGGCCCGTTTTTCTCATAAAATGGCAGCGCTACTGTCTGTGATGGGGGAGGGGGTGGCGGCGTCGTTATTGTTGTCAAATACAATGTTGGTTAAGGCTTACTTATGCAGTTGGGGGGTTATGGGGTTGCACAAATTAATAAGAAAATGGAAAAACTAATATCTAGAATAATGTGTACGTGCGTGTGACGATAAACTGGTGTCGGTTATTTGCGTGCGCGCCTGTCATTGGCCTTGTGAAACGGTGGCGGGGTGGATTGAAGTCTGGAGCCCACCACAGATATTTGTGGACCAGCATTAGCTGCAAACGCTGTGACATTAGAAATGCTGTGGTTAAGTGTCAGCTGTCATCAGCAGGTCACTAAACTCTGCATATAGCTTCTGGTAGGCTTCTAGGCATGGATGGTTGAGTAGTTTTGAAGCTAAATGTTATATTGAGCACAAAGATTTTCATTATGATGATAAGCGCTATGTGATGACATGTGTTGTAAATATGTGCTATATAAATAAAATTGAATTGAATTGGGGAAATGTAACTTTTTTTTCAAAATTAATATTATAATAGCTTTGTTTGGAGGACATTTTTAGATTTTTTTGACCATTTGGCTTGACTTGAAGTTCACTTAACTCAGGGATGCCCAATCCTGGTCCTCGAGGGCCACTGTCCTACATGTTTTAGATGTTTCCCTCTTCCAACACACCTGATTCAAATGATCATCATCATCAAGCTCTACAGAAGCCTGATAACTATCCTGATCATTTGAATCAGGTGTGTTGGAAGAGGGAAACATCTAAAACATGCATGATAGTGGCCCTCGAGGACCAGGGTTAGGCATCTCTGACTTCTTGCACCTGTGAAAGCTAAACAGCTAGATTTCTTTCCTACAAGGTGCAGTTTCAAGATGTCATCATGTTGCTGAAGGTGAAATACCAGAGTGCCAGAAAGTACGTCAGATTTCAGTCAGGTTTCACCTTTTTGGATTTCATCAGTGAAGGTGAGTAGGCAGGGAGGGGAGGCACTGAAAATAAATATTTAATTAATATTATTATGCTGCCATTTCTATTACCATTCCAGAGTCAAATAAAAATGCAATAAATGAAAAGAAAGAAAAAAGT
>NW_007582146.1:0-1713 GCF_000690725.1 Stegastes partitus | reverse complement strand
CTTTTTTACTGAAATCCTATTTGATATAACGTCGACTTTGCTGTCGCTAATGTCACCGACAATCGTACGTAATGTAACCCAGTGGCTTGTTTTGGCTAATGTTAGCAACACGCAGTTGTGTTCAATATAACTCTTACTTTGTGGTTTCTACTGTTAGTCTGCAATACTTAACAAACCCTTAGCTTGTGGTGGCTAATGTTAGCTGCTAAAATTGTAATTAATATAGCCCTTAGCTTGTGCTGGCATATGTTAGCTACCGCTGTCATTCTTGATGTTATCATTAGCTTGCAGTGGCTGATGTTTGCTGCTAGAATGGTACTGGATTTCGCCCTTAGCTTGTGGTGGTTATTGTTAGCTACTGCCTTTGTATTGGCTATAACCCGTAGCTTATGGTGGGTAATATTAGCATCTACAGTTGTACTCAATGTAACCATTGCTAGCTTGTGGCAACTAATTTTAGCTACTGCAGTCATACTTCATATAACGCTTAGCTTGTGGTGGCAAATGTTAGCTACTACAGTTGTACTTCTTATAACCTTAAGCTTGTGTGAGCTAATGTTAGCCATGCAATCACACTTGATACAACCCATAACTTTTGGTGGCTAATGTTAGCTACCGCTGTTGTGCTTGATTTAACCCTTAGCTTGTGGTGGCTAATGTTTCGACTAAAATGGTACTGGATTTCTCCCTTAGCTTGTAGTGCTTAGTGTTAGCTACTGCACTTGTATTGGCTGAAATCCTCAGCCTGTGGTGGGAAATTTTTTCTACTACAATCGAACTGGATTTAGCCCTTAGCTTGTGGTGGCTAATGTTAGCTACTGCTATTGTACTTGATATAATGATTAGCTTGTGGTGGCTGATGTTTGCTACTATAATCATACAGGATTTCGCCCTTAGCTTGTGGTGGTTATTGTTTGCTACTGCAATTGTATTTGCTATAATCCTTTGCTTGTGGTGGCTAAGTTTAGCTACTGCAGTTGTGTTGGACTTAACCCTCAGCTTGCGGTGGCTAATGTTACCATCCACAATCATACTTAATGTAACCCTTAGCTTGTGTTAGCTAATGTTAACTATTGCAGTCACATTCCATACAACCCATGGCTTTAGTGGCTATTGTTAGCTATTGCAAGTGTCCTTAAAAAAAAAAGAGTTTGTGGTGGCTAATGTTAGCTACTGCAATCATACTTGACGTAGGCCGTAGCTTGTTGTGTCTAATGTTAGCCATTACAGTTTTGCCCATTATAATCTTTAGCTTGTGGTGGCTAATGCTCACTATTGCTACTGTACTTGTTATAGCCCTTAGCGTAGTGGCTAATTTATGTTAGCTAAAGTTAAAGACTTGTACAGACAGGTGCTTATGACTCAAGACTTCCTAAATTAAAGTTCTAGACAGTTGTGGTGGGTAATAAACACATTTACAGAACAGGAGAAATTATGTCTAATGATGAATTTAACTGCTAAATCATAGAATACTTAGAAAATAGTTTCTTGTTGATTGATTGATCAGCGGCTGCTTGTTCCATCTGTGTCCGTAGATATAGTTGTGAAGCGAATAATGAAAGTGTCTTGATCAACGTACAGCCTCAATCTGTTTTTTAGTGTCAGCAAACTTTATTGCTGGGACAGTTTCCCTCTTCAAACCACAACTGACGTGCACTTTTGCAAAATAGGTTGTGTCGTATCGTCATCCTGTGTTTTTTTTTTTTTTTTTTT
>NW_007582145.1:0-1714 GCF_000690725.1 Stegastes partitus | reverse complement strand
GTTGAGAGGGTGCAGGGCTGGATGGTTGAGACGGTGGAGGTCTGGGTGGTTAGGAGAGTGGAGGGCTGGATAGTCAAGGTGGTGGAGGGCCGGATGGTTGAGAGGGTGGAGGGCTGGATGGTTGAGGTGGTGGAGGGCTGGATGGTTGAGAGGGTGGAGGGCTGGATGGTTGAGGTGGTGGAAGGCTGTTGGTTCATCCAACCTCAATGGAACAGAGAAACAAAATGATTACCTTTGTGGCTGTTTTGTTTTGCATTGTAGCATTGTTATTTGAGGTATTTAAATATATTTGCTTTGTGTAAACAGACGAGTGTGTCTTCTCACTAAGATGTAGCTTATTTAGAGTTAAAGTGTCAACAAAATGTGAATGCATTGTCATATCATTAAGCTTTCATGAACTGTTTAGTATTAAGAATAGACAAAGATATATGTTGAAATTACTCATTATTGCAAACAAACAGGCTTACCAGTAATCAGCACCTCATATAAAGCCTTCATTCGGTCCATGCACTTTGCAGCCTGGTCCGTCAACTGCCACTTGGGATGCACAACATGTGTATGCCAAGTGGCAGGCTTTTTGCCTGGTTTGGCAAAAAAACACCACTGCTCTGTGTCCCAATGCCTGCAATTTTTCCTCCTAAAAAAAGGAATTAAATTGTTATGCAATCAGCTATAACTTTTTGAACTACAGTTATAGATGTTTAACACATACCAACACAGATGCCTCATCCATGACATGTGAGATGGTTTTGTTTTTTTTTCTGGTTTTTCATCCAGTCCTTTTTCTTTTCCTCAAATTTTGCAAGCTTTTTTGCCAGCCTTTGCTTCCTTGGCTGCACTGTCTGGCAAGACTTGCAGGTCTTGGTGCCCACAGCAATAACTGCTTTGCACTTGAAGCAGACAGTTGTAGTGGAGCCTCGTGGCATCTTGAAATAAAAAACAACATGATTTTTAACAGTGACAAGGATACAAAAAGCACACTTAATGTTATCAGTGATCAGTTTGTGTCATTTCTAGTCTAACAGTCTCCCACGCAGAGACTCAAAATGAGTGGCCTGGAGAACTTGGGAATTTGCCTCAGTCTCCATGAAGAAAAACATGAAGACAATTTTTTTGACATTCTAAATCTATCCTGAGTGTTGACATTGGGGTACTGCAGAAATTTGGTAAATTGCACATTCGTAACTAAATAACAATGTATCAGTTCAGGACTGAGTGCTAATATGTGAAAAAAAAAGAAAACAGCATACTTACATACATAATGTGCTTAACCTAATTATTATTTCATATTGTGCTTTAAATGGCATGGTTATGAATTGATGCTTTATAGAATATACATAAGGTTATACATACCAGAGCAAATGATGGTAAAACAGTGTTTGTGGCAATCAGAGTTGGGCACATTACTCTAAAGTAATAATAGTAATAGTACTTCTACCAAAAAGTTAATACGTTAATAATGGAGTTACAGTACTGAAAAAAATGGCCATCTACTCTGGAAAGTATTTTTTCATCACGATCTTGCCTTTTGTGTCTCTGTGAAAACTGATGTTTGAGATTCGTGTATGAACTCTTCCCTTTTTCTTTCTTTTTTTTTTTTTTACACTTGTGACGGCCACAGGCCTTGCCAGTGTGTGTTTTCCTGCCTCTGCCTTTCTTTTTCCAGTCTGGAAAACCTGCCCCTCCCATTTCGTTAAAGGATTGGTTTCACCTG
>NW_007582144.1:0-1714 GCF_000690725.1 Stegastes partitus | reverse complement strand
AAAAAAAATTGCTGCTCTTAATATACGTCACAACTGCCAATGTGCAACTCCTGCCAGTGCACAATATCTTGGAATTTTCAAACCCCAGATAGGCAAACTATGGAGAATTCTAAGAAAAGAAAAGTGTCTGAAGAAAACAGAACGTTCAATGCTACGTGGGCAGATTCATTTGCTTTCACTGCTGACGAGACTGGTTTACCAGTATGCTTGATATGTAATGAGAAACTAGCAAACAACAAAAAGTCAAATGTCGCAAGACATTTCCAGAATAAACATGCAGCCTTTGCTTAAAAATATCCAGATGGAGGTGAGAGAAAAAAAAGCCGTTTCAGAACTGATGCGGAAGGCTGATCCGAGCAAAACGCACTTCAAGAAGTGGATGAAGTCTGCACAGTCAAGTACATATGCTAGTTTTGTGGCCGCTCAGGAAATAATCAAGCACGGGAAGCCGTTCACAGATGGCGAGTATATAAAAGAATCTTTCATTAAAATTTCAGAACTTCTGTTCGTGGGACTTTAAAAACAAGAATGAAATTATGCAGAAAATCAGGGATATGCCCCTCTCTGCAAAGACTGTCAAAGACAGAATGATAAAATTGGCAGAAGACATCACCAGACAGCAAATCAAAGACATCAATTCAGCTGTGGCCTACTCAATTGCCTGTGATGAATCTAAGGACAAACGTGATATTGACCAAATTGCACTGTTCTGCTGGTATGTAAAGTCTGCTGGGCGACAGGAAGAAATGATTGAGTTGATACCGCTAAAAGGTCAAACACGGGGGGAGGACATCTGTGAGGCTGTCTTGAATTGTTTAAGAGACAAAGAAATAAACACCACCCACCTGGTGTCAGTGGCTACTGATGGGGCACCAAGTATGACAGGAGCGCAGAAGGGCTTTGTGGCTTTACTGCAGAAGTTGCCGGACAGAAAGCTGCTGACTTTTCACTGCATCCTGCACCAAGAGGCACTGTGTGCTCAAACATTTCCTCTGGAATGCACAGAAGTAATAAATGTTGTCATTCAGATTGTAAATAAAATAATGGCAAAAGGTTTAAATCACCGTCAGTTCCGTTCGTTACTGGACGAGCTGGAAAGCACGTATTCTGATCTCCTGCTGCAGAACAGAGTCCAGTGGCTGTCCAGAGGGGAGGTGCTGAAACGCTTTGCCACGTGTCTGGAAGAAGTGAAAACTTTCCTGGGCAGGAAAGGGCTCACATTTCCTGAACTGGAACAGCCAGAGTGGCTGGAAAAGCTACACTTTATGGTAGACATGACAGCACACCTGAACACGCTGAACACAGCTCTTCAGGGGAAAGGACGCACAGCTCTGCACATGTTGGAGGAGGTTTTGGCATTCGAGCGCAAGTTGACAGTGCTTGGCAGAGATTTACAGAAAGGTACATTGTCACACTTCCCCAATTGGAGAGAGTTCAAAGAAGCTCACATCATAAATTCAGAGTATTTACATTCTGCAGTCATCGCAATGCCAACATCATTTGGGAAACGATTCTATGAGTTCAGAGAGGAAAAAAACACATTATCCTTTCCTGTCACTCCCCTGAGCCTCGATCCATCCCTGTTGAATACGACTGCATTTGCAGGTGTGAGTTAACCAGATCGTGAGATGGAATTGACTGACATAGCCAACAAAGACATCTGGGTGTCCAAGTTTAAACGCTTGACAGCAGACCTTGAAGATGTTGCCCGTCA
>NW_007582143.1:0-1719 GCF_000690725.1 Stegastes partitus | reverse complement strand
TTTGAGAATTCTATAGAATGTTTTAGAATTCTATAGAATGTTTTAGAATTCTATAGAATGTTTTAGAATTCCATAGAATTTTTGAGAATTCTATAGAATGTTTTAGAATTCTATAGAATGTTTTAGAATTCTATAGAATGTTTGAGAATTCTATGGAATGTTTTAGAATTCTATAGAATTTTTGAGAATTCTATATAATGTTTGAGAATTCTATGGAATGTTTGAGAACTTTTTGAGAATTCCATAGAATGTTTGAGAATTCTATACAATTTTTTAGAATTCTATAGAATGTTTGAGAAATCTATGGAATGTATGACAATTTTTTTAGAATTCTGTAGAATGTTTGAGAATTCTATGGAATGTTTTAGAATGTTTGAGAATTCTATAGAATTATATAAAATTTCTGAGAATTCTATAGAATGTTTTAGAATTCTATAGAATGTTTTAGAATTTTATACAATGTTAGAGAATTCTATACAATGTTTTAGAATTCTATAGAATGTTATAAATTTCTATAGAATGTTTGAGAATTCTATAGAATGTTTGAGAGTTCTATAGAATGTTATAGAATTCCATAAAATCTTTGAGAATTCTATACAATGTTTTAGAAATCTATAGAATTTTCGAGAGTTCTATAGAATGTTTGAGAATTCTATAGCATGTTTGAGAAATCTATAGAACTTTTTGAGAATTCTATAGAATGTTTGAGAATTCTATACACTGTTTTAGAAGTCTATACAATGGTAGAAAATTCTATAGAATGTTTTAGAATTCCATAGAATGTTCGAGAATTCTATGGACTGTTTTAGAATTCTATAGAATTTTTGAGAATTCTATAGAATGTTTGAGAATTCTATGGAATGTTTGAGAACTTTTTGAGAATTCTATAGAATGTTTTAGAATTCCATACAATGCTTTTGAAATCTATACAATGGTAGAAAATTCTATAGAATGTTTTAGAATTCTATAGAATGTTATAGAATTCCATAGAATGTTTGAGAATTCTATGGAATGGTTTAGAATTGTATAGAATTTTTGAGAATTCTATAGAATGTTTGACAATTTTTTAGAATTCAATAGAATGTTTGAGAATTTTTTGAGAATTCTATACAATGTTTTAGAATTCCATAGCATGTTAAAGAATTCCATAGAATGTTTTAGAATTGTATAGAATGTTTGAGAAATCTATAGAATGTTTGAGAATTCTACAGAATTGTTGAGAATTCTATAGAATGTTTTAGAATTCTATAGAATGTTTGAGAATTCTATAGAATGTTATAGAATTCCATAGAATGTTAGAGAATTCTATACACTGTTTTAGAAGTCTATACAATGGTAGAAAATTTTATAGAATGTTTCAGAATTCTATACAATGTTATAGAATTCCATAGAATGTTTGAGAATTCTATACAATGTTATAGAATTCTATAGAAGTTTTTGAGAATTCTATAGACTGTTTGAAAATGCTGTAGAATGTTATAGAATTCTATAGAATTTTTGAGAATTCCATAGAATTTTTGAGAATTCTATAGAATGTTATAGAATTCTATAGAACTTTTTGAGAATTCTATAGAATGTTTGAGAGTTCTATAGAATGTTATAGAATGTTTGAGAATTCTACAGAATTTTTTAGAATTCTATAGAATGTTAGAGAAATCTATAGAATGTTTGAGAATTCTATAAGAATGTTTGAGAATTCTATAGAATTTTTGAGAATTC
>NW_007582142.1:0-1719 GCF_000690725.1 Stegastes partitus | reverse complement strand
CTGAGGGACGGTCTGACCTTTGGTGACCATCTCATTGCCGACCTTGACTCTTGGGTAGCACAGAGCTTTCAGCATATCGGCTGAGTTCAGACCCAGGAGGTAGGCGATTTTATCAGCCACTGAGGCAAAGACAGAAAATATGCACTAAATACACATACCGTCGTGACTTGACATTCCGACCCTCAACAATCCAAAAACCTTGCTACCTGACAAGTTTTTAGGAAAATCGAAAGGATCCACCCAAAAATTGCCTTAACATACCAACAGCCTTGGATTCCAACTCCGACATCACACTTTATGTCACAAAAAAGAATAACAGCGTATTATCTCATTTAACAATCCGACAGATTTACTTACCTTTGATGTCAACCAACGGGCCCCTGCACAAGCACACCGGTCAATTAGGTGTGAAATTCAGCAATGTGTAGTGTTCTAACGGTACGATAGTCCTACTCATTGAGTGAGTTTGCCCAGTTAATTAAGTTGGTTTGCGTCAGTTTGTTAGTAAACAACTCTACCTGTGTGGAACACAGGAAGGACAGGTTTGGTGTTTTGAAGTATTAAACAATTTGACATGTTTTGACACCTGAACAATTCTATGAACCTATATATACTGCGGTTGTATCGGGCTTATCAGTCATAGAAACAAACTGCTTCAATACTGTTACACACCAGACATCATACGTAAAGGGAAAGGGGACAGAGATAACAGCAGTGATGAAAAAAGCTCTGTGTTAGTATAAGCCAGAGCATCTGAAATGTTCCCAGGACAGATTGGTACAGTTCATAAAAGACATCTATTCTGTGACAATCGCCCGATCAACATATAAATTTAAACAATATCATATACGTAGATAGTTTATTATAACAACCAGTGGTGTATCGTCAGGGCCAGCAAGGCCTTCCCTGCTGGCCTAAACTCTGTCAGAACCACTGACTTATGTTGTAATATTTTACCATTGTTGTTTTTACATTACTCCCAACAGTCTATTCTCTTCATTTCATAGTGTGTCTCTGGGCTGTGTTCTTCCAGCAGTGTCTGTTTATATTAGAGCTTTAATCCAATCATATTTCAGCCATTGTGTGTTGCCAGGGTCTAAGAAATCTGCCCTGAGGCCTTCAGAATCAAAAGTGCAGGCGCCTGTAGCTTAAAATGCATTGCAATGAAACTGTTGCTTTAACCAATCAGATTTAAAGTTGGTGGTCCCAGGGCCAGCTAGCTGGCCTACGATAACATCAGCACTTTCACGTCCTCTGATTGGATGGTCAGAGAGCTTAGCCAAAGCGAGTGATTCATTCTTGCTACATGAGATACCTGTCTGCGGTGCAACGTCCTGTTATGCTGCCTTTCTGCATAATATTGATAGTTTAGTTTCTATAGCTGTGTCATCATAATGACGGGATGCCACTGAAAGGCCTTGGAGTAAAATGTTACTGATGACAATTATAAACAATAAATATTAACAACAAATTACCCTTCAAGCATCAAGCCCTCCTAATATCTCTCCCTCCATCTTGACAATCCAATAGCCTTGCTATCTGACACAAAAGAGGGTATTACATTTCGTGTCACGACTGTACTTTGACACAATAACCTGAGACTGATCTTCAACCCTACAATACCTGAACAATGTGAATTGTATTATTTTATCAATTACCCTCAGTGCCATCAGGCTCAGCCTGCTCCTCTCGCTGCTTCTGCTTGAATTTCATGTTGCC
>NW_007582141.1:0-1719 GCF_000690725.1 Stegastes partitus | reverse complement strand
ATAAATTCTTGTCAAGAAAACCAAATTAAATTGATTCAATGTTGAAAAGCAGTGACACGGGAAAACTACTAAGGGAGTGAGGAAAATATGTTTTAGAGGCACCGTGTCAGCATTCAAATGATGTACAGTCGTCCTTAAATGTATTCATACCCTCCTATTAAAGAAGGAGAAAAACAGCTGAAATAAGTTGAAACTGACAAAAGTAATAATAAATAACAAAATTAATGAAAATCATGACATTGTGGTTCAACAGAAATTTTGAAAAAAAACAAACAAGCAAACAAGCATGATGGGACCCGTAAACTAATATTTTTTTGAACAACCCTTTGAGCCAGTTACTGCAATCAAGTGTTTTCTGTAACTCAAACAGACTTCTGCACCTGTTGACAGCTATTTAGATTTCACTGCTCATCAGCAAAGTGCTCTAATTTGTCTGGGACAGTTTTTTTTAGTTTCTAGTTATTTCATTGACTATTGTGAATGTTGCCTTTTCTTTAATGGAAGGGTATGAATGGTGATGGTGGTGCGAATAGATGCAGCGGCCCCATTAGGAGTATGGTCCTCCAGCTGCAGTATGTCAGACAGAAAAGCCCTGCAGAGGACAGTTAGAGGAGCTGAGAGGGTCATCGGAGTTTCCCTCCACTCTGTCCAAGAACTTCTCCAGAGTTGCTGCAGTATATAATATAAAAACTTTGTAAAACAACTATATACAATATAAAAGAAATACAAAACACAAAAATAAAGAACTCCATATAAAAAGATGAAATTAAATAATGACCACAGTGTATATTGGACAGAGGTAGTGGAGTTGTATATTTACAATATATTGCACTTATTGCAACAGGGAGGCATTTATGGCTCTGACAGCAGCTGGAAAAAAGCTGTTAGTCTGTTAGTCCTGGTTCTGATGGCCCTGTACCGTCTGCCTGATGGCAGTAGCTCGAACAGGAAACGTCCTGGGTGGTTAGAGTCCTTCAGGATGGTGTTGGATCTCCTGAGGCAGTCAGAGCCATGAAGGTCCTCCAGTGTGGGTAGAGAGCAAACACTTGTTTCTCATCTTGCCTGTACTACTGTGTGTGTACAGCAACATGACAATAAACTTGATTTGATTTGATACCACTGGCAATACTTCTTAATCTATATGTTTCTGTTATTGCTAGGCACGAAAACAGTGGTTCTCAAACTTTTTAAACCACAACCCCCACGATAAAATAAGTTTGTGTTTGTGACCCCCCCATTTGAATTTTCAATTTATAATATGTTGTTCGTGCATTAATGCGTTAAAAATGAATGTGTTAATTCCACAGATTAATCTCTTTACATGAACCCATATTAATTTTCTTTTATATAAATGAATGAATTGAATTTATTTCGAACAAATGAAAGGGAAAAAATATATAAAAACAAAAGAAAATTATTTTTAAAAAGAGCAAATAAAAATAATAATATCGCATTATCAAATCATAATATTAATAAGTTTGAAAAAGGAGTGGGAAGACGTATACACTTTTAATTTTGACAGCCCTAACACACATTTATTTGATAAATGTAGGCTTTATTTTTATTTTGTATTTTTTATTTTTTTTTGCAATGATCTGGCGACCCCCTGAAATTATCTTGGAATCCCCAGTTTGAGTCCCCCAGAAAACCACTGCACTAAAACACCAAGCCAAATTCCTTGTATGTCCAAAAAAAAAAAAACTACTTGGCCATGAATCC
>NW_007582140.1:0-1719 GCF_000690725.1 Stegastes partitus | reverse complement strand
CTCTTCTCATGGAATGATTGTGACAATGCGATTTATTCTTGATAAAGTGTGTATCTTCTCAAAACTTTATTGATTTCACAATATATACATACAATACATATCGCAGTAAAAATTAAACCACAGTTAACTTTTGTAAACTGTGTTTTCAGTCTTCAACTAAATTGGGGGTATTAAACAATAGGATAAAGGGTTTTGTTTCAACTTTTCTACCTTGGTCAGTTTAACTGGAAACACACACTTGAGGAGATTTCATGCATTAGAAAGTCTTGTTTTACTCTTTCAAATGTCCCTCAGTCACTAGTATTGAGTCTGGCCACCCCTGACACGGATCAATGTGATATGGTGGCATACTGTCCACCAGCTTGTTGATGGTGTCAGTGGGCAGGACGTCCCACTGTTCAGTCAGATCAGAAGTCAGAATGTGTTTCACCTGCTAACTGGGACTTAGTATGTAATCATTGCACCTGGTCAGAAGGGATTACTGATGTGTATAAATAGAAATAAAAAAAAGAATGTGTCCGAAAAAAAGATATATACTCCAGCTTTATGGGCAACAGTGTACATCAAAAGACATTGAAACTGACACCTTAAGTGAATAACGCTGATCATCATGTTATAATGCAATGTTCTGTTGGGAAAGTTTGTCTCCTGGCTTTCACTTGGATGTTTTCATTTGGTATTTTTGAAAAGCAAAAAAAATAGCAATAAAATTTCAACAACAGAATGTGGATTTGCATGTCTAATATAAAATAAAATAAAATAAATAAAAATCAAAAATGGACATAAATAGATTGTTGAAACAAATTAGCAAATTTATCGCAGATTTCACAAATATCTTCTTTTTATTTCAGAGATAAAACAGTTCAATTCAATTTTTAAAATTCAATAATTATTTAATTTATGTATTTCTAAAAATGGCTAACAGAGAGAAGTTTTGCTTCAGTAATTTTACAGTAATTAATTTGTTAAATGACAGATAGTCTTGTATATCTTGTATAGCGATTTTTAATTTAAAAAAAAAAAAAAAAGTTGAATCTAAATGTAGTTGTCCTTGAATGTATTCATACCCTTCCATTAAAGAAAGAAAAAAACAGCTGTCACTGAAATAAGTTGAAATTGGCAAAAGTAATAATAAATAAACATTTAATGAAAATCATGACATTGCTTTTGAATTATGGTTCAACAGAAATATAAGAACAACAACAACAACAACAAACAAAGAAAAACAAAAAACAAGCAAATAAGCATGATGGGACCGATAAACTATTTTTTTGTTGAACAACTCTTTGAGCCAATCACTGCAATCAAGTGTTTTCTGTAACTCTCAGTCAGACTTCTGTATCTGTTGACAGGTGTTTGGATTTTGGCCACTGCTCATCAGCAAAGTGCTCTAATTTGTCCGGGACAGTTTTTTGTTTTTTTTTTCTAATTCTTTTCAACCACAATTCAAAAGCAATGTCTTATTTCACTAAGTTATAATTTAGCATTTTTATTGTTATTATTATTTATTATTACTTTTTTCAGTTTCTAGTTATTTGAGTGACTATTGTGAATTTTGTCTTTTCTTTAATGGAAGGATATGAATACATTTAAGGACAACTATATCTTTCTATAGAGACTGGTTGGAAATGAAAGGAGACAACCAACATAAAGTGTCTTATTGACGTGTTTGGACCACTAAACGCCACTATAAATGCTTCAACACACCTTGACATTTAT
>NW_007582139.1:0-1724 GCF_000690725.1 Stegastes partitus | reverse complement strand
ATACATACAGCAACTCTAATGATCAGGTTTGGTGATGCACAAAGCTGCAATAATCTAATTTTCTGGTATTACCTCTTAACTTCTCGTGAGTGATTTTGACTGATTGACTACAGCTGGTGACTCCTCTAAGCCAATGTAAGGCCCTGATTACATGTAGTAAAAACGGTGCTCTTTCAGTGCGTTTGGGCCTTTGGTTTACACGTAATCAAAGCTACAAGTCACCTGAAAGCTTTGAGCAAAGTGGAGATTTGGAAAAACCCCGTCTTTACATTTGCATGTAGACAGGAGGAGACGGAGTTTGACGCGACAGTAAACAACAAAAACGGCATCATATGTGTGCGACACATGTTTACAGTTTAGCTACTGTGATAGAAATAAAGTATTTGTTTGTACTCAAACACCACATTTATCAGTAGCTCCACTTCTTGGTCGGTCCAAACAAACGATCCTCGCTCTATTATCGTTGAAGTCATAGAGAGTTATTGGTACCATTTGGTGTTGTGTTTTTTTTTTTCCAGGATTCTGATTGGCTAGCATGGCTTTATGATTCTCCTTACATTGCCCCCTGTAGGTGTGGCATGCTCATAGCAGCTGTTAACGACGTGTTGATGCGGGTTTGTGTAAAGATGTTTTTGAAAAGGATCTGGTGTTACTTTTAAAAACGTAGATCTGTTTTTGTAAACACCCGCCCATGTGTAAACGTGGCCTAAATCGGGCCCATTTCATACGCTCATTAGAATCAGCTACAAACACTACAATGTTAAAATCGGAACGAAGATATAGATGATCTTTTTTGTCTTTTTATTATTTTGTACCTACACATTACTTACAATTTCTTTGTACTATTCTGATTAACTTTTTGATGGTTAAAACATTACTGGAAAGTAAATACAAACAAACTACACCATATGTGGCAGTAAACAACAACAACAACAATCAGAATCAGAATCAGCTTTAATGGCCAAGTACGTACACAACATACAAGGAATTTGGTTTCGGCTGTTGGTGTCGCCCTAGGAATTTGCACGAATAATAGAAATAGGAAAATTAAATAGAATAAAATAAAGTAAAATAACTAAAGAAAGAAAGAAATGAAAAAGATACAATAAATATGAATAAAAAATAAAACAAGATAATAAGACAAATATATACAAGAATTTACACATCTAGTAGAAAAACAGAACTACAAATCCAAAACGTGAATGTTGAAAGCTGCTTTAATCCTTTGGCGAATGATTTTGACTGATTGACTACAGCTGGTGACTCCCATAAGCCAATTTAAATGGGTCCCATTTCATACACTCATTAGAATCAGCTACAAACACTACAATATAAAAATCTGATTGAAGATATATGATTTGTTTGGGTCTTTTTTTTTGTTCATTTGTTTGTTTTTACATACACATTACTTATAATTTCTT
Organism: Stegastes partitus; assembly: GCF_000690725.1. Taxonomy (NCBI): domain Eukaryota; kingdom Metazoa; phylum Chordata; class Actinopteri; family Pomacentridae; genus Stegastes; species Stegastes partitus. Next base: position 303 of record NW_007582139.1, on the reverse strand, counting down.
TGTACTATTCTGATTGACTTTTTGATGGTTAAAACATTACTGGAAAGTAAATACAAACAAACTACACCATATGTGACAGTAAACAACAACAACAACAACAAAACTACAAATCCAAAACTTGAATGCTGAAAGCTGTTTTAATCCTCTGGCAGGGTGATTTTGACTGATTGACTACAGCTGGTGACTCCCATAAGCCAATTTAAATCTACAAACACTACAATATAATAAATAAATAAATAAATATTTTTAAAAACATACATAGTATATACAGTTACTTTGTTCTATTCTGCTTGACTTTTTACC